>NW_028181455.1:270000-272500 GCF_964211825.1 Aythya ferina
ACCCTAACCCTAAACCTAACCCTAACCCTTACCCTAACCCTAACCCTAAGAGATACCTAACCCTAACCCTAACCCTAAGAGAACACTAATCCTAAACCTAACCCTAATCCTAACCCTAACCCTAACCCTAACCCTAAGAGAACACTAATCCTAAACTTAACCCTAACCATAACCCTAACCCTAACCCTAACCCTAACCCTAACCCTAACCCTAACCCTAACCCTAACCCTAACCCTAACCCTAACCCTAACCCTAACCCTAACCCTAACCCTAACCCTAACCCTAACCCTAACCCTAACCCTAAGAGAACCCTAACCCTAACCCTAACCCTAACCCTAACCGAAACCCTAACCTTAACCCTAACCCTAACCCTAACCCTAACCCTAACCCTAACCCTAACCCTAACCCTAACCCTAACCCTAACCCTAACCGTAACCCTTTCCCTAACTCTAACCCTAACCCTAACCCTAACCCTAAACGTAAGAGAACAATAACCCTAACCCTAACCCTAACCCTAATCCTAACCCTAACCGTAACCCTAACCCTAACCCTAAACCTAACCCTAACCCTAACCCTAACCCTAACCCTAAGAGATACCTAACCCTAACCCTAACCCTAACCCTAACCCTAACCCTAACCCTAACCCTAACCCTAACCCTAACCCTAACCCTAACGCTACACCTAACCATTACCCTATCCCTAACCCTAACCCTAAACCTAACCCTTGCCATAACCCTACCCCTAACGAAACCCTAAACCTAAGCCTAACGCTAACCCTCAGAAAACCGTATTCCTAACAATAACCCTAACCCTAACCCTAACCCTTACCCTAAACCTAATCCTAACCCTAAGAGAACACTATCCCTTACCCTAACACTATCCCTAACCCTAACCCTAACCCTAACCCTAACCCTAACCCTAACCCTAACCCTAACCCTAACCCTAACCCTAACCCTAACCCTAACCCTAACCCCAACCCTAACCCTAACCCTAACCCTAACCCTAACCCTAACCCTAACCCTAACCCTAACCCTAACCCTAACCCTAACCCTATCCCTAACCCTAACCCTAACCCTAACCCTAACCCTAACCCTAACCCTAACCCTAAGAGAATCCTAACCCTAACCCTAACCCTAACCCTAACCCTAACCCTAACCCTAACCCTAACCCTAACTCTAAGAGAACACTAATCCTAAACCTAACCCTAATCCTAACCCTAACCCTAACCCTAAGAGAACACTAATCCTAAACCTAACCCTAACCCTAACCCTAACCCTAACCCTAACATTAACCCTAACCCTAAGAGAACCCTAACCCTAAAACTAACCCTAACCCTAACCCTAACCCTAACCCTAACCCTAACCCTAACCCTAACCCTAAGCCTAACCCTAACCCTAACCCTAACACTAACCCTAACCCTAATCCTAACCCTAACCCTAACCCTAACCTTAACACTAACCCTAACCCTAACCCTAACCCTAACCCTAACCCTAACCCTAACCCTAACCCTAACCCTAACCCTAACCCTAACCCTAAGAGAACCCTAACCCTATCCCTAAGAGAACACTAACCCTAACCCTAAGAGAACTCTAACCTTAACCCTAACCCTAACCCGAACCCTAACCCTAACCTAACCCTAACCCTAACCCTAACCCTAACCCTATCCCTGACCCTAAACATAACCCTAACACTAACCCTAAGTGAACCCTAGCTCTAACTCTAAGAGAACCCTAACCCTAACCCTAACCCTAAGCCTAACCCTAACCCTAACCCTAACCCTAACCCTAACCCTAACCCTAACCCTAACCCTAGCCCTAACCCTTATCCTAAGAGAACACTAACCCTAACCCTAACCCTAACCCTAAGAGAACCCTAACCCTAACCCTAACCCTAACCCTAACCTTACCCTAACCCTAAACCTAAACCTATGAGATCACTAACCCTAAACCTAACCCTGACCCTAAGAGAACCCTAACCATTACCCTAACCCTAACCCTAACCCTAACCCTAACCCTAACCCAGCCCTAATCCTAACTCTAACCCTAACTCTAACCCTAACTCTAACTCTAAGAGAACACTAACCCTAACCCTAAAACTAACCCTATCACTAACCTTAACCCTAACCCTAACCCTAACCCTAACCCTAACCCTAACCCTAACCCTAACCCTAAATCTAACCCTAACCCTAACCCTAACCCTAAACCTAACCCTAACCCTTACCCTACCCCTAATGCTAAACCTAACCCTAACTATAACCCTAACCTAAATCCTAATCTTAACCCTAACCCTAACCCTAACCCTAAGAGAACACTAATCCTAAACCTAACCCTAATCCTAACCCTAACTCTAACCCTAACCCTAAGAGAACACAAATCCTAAACCTAACCCTAACCCTAACACTAACCCTAACCCTAACCCTTACGCTACACCTAACCATTACCCTAACCCTAACCCTAACCCTAACCCTAAACTTAACCCTAACCCTAACCCTAACCCTAAC
>NW_028181455.1:282500-285000 GCF_964211825.1 Aythya ferina
CCTAAACGTAAGAGAACAATAACCCTAACCCTAACCCTAACCCTAATCCTAACCCTAACCGTAACCCTAACCCTAACCCTAAACCTAACCCTAACCCTAACCCTAACCCTAACCCTAAGAGATACCTAACCCTAACCCTAACCCTAACCCTAACCCTAACCCTAACCCTAACCCTAACCCTAACCCTAACCCTAACGCTACACCTAACCATTACCCTATCCCTAACCCTAACCCTAAACCTAACCCTTGCCATAACCCTACCCCTAACGAAACCCTAAACCTAAGCCTAACGCTAACCCTCAGAAAACCGTAATCCTAACAATAACCCTAACCCTAACCCTAACCCTTACCCTAAACCTAATCCTAACCCTAAGAGAACACTATCCCTTACCCTAACCCTAACCCTAACCCTAACCCTAACCCTAAACCTAACCCTAACCCTAACCCTAACCCTAACCCTAACCCTAACCCTAATCCTCACCCTAACCCTAACCCTAACCTTAACACTAACCCTAACCCTAACCCTAACCCTAACCCTAACCCTAACCCTAACCCTAACCCTAAGAGAACCCTAACCCTATCCCTAAGAGAACACTAACCCTAACCCTAAGAGAACTCTAACCTTAACCCTAACCCTAACCCGAACCCTAAACCTAACCTAACCCTAACCCTAACCCTAACCCTAACCCTATCCTTAACCCTAAACCTAACGCTAACACTAACCCTAAGTGAACCCTAGCTCTAACTCTAAGAGAACCCTAACCCTAAACCTAAACCTAACACTAACCATAACCCTAAACCTAACCCTAACCCTAACCCTAACCCTAACCCTAACCCTAGCCCTAACCCTTATCCTAAGAGAACACTAACCCTAACCCTAACCCTAACCCTACGAGAACCCTAACCCTAACCCTAACCCTAACCCTAACCCTAACCCTAACCCTAAACCTAACCCTAACCCTAACCCTAACCCTAACCCTAACCCTAACCCTAACCCTAAGAGAACACTAACCCTAACCCTAACCCTAAGAGAACCCTAACCCTAACCCTAACCCTAACCCTAACCTTACCCTAACCCTAAACCTAAACCTATGAGATCACTAACCCTAAACCTAACCCTGACCCTAAGAGAACCCTAACCATTACCCTAACCCTAACCCTAAACCTAACCCTAACCCTAACCCAGCCCTAATCCTAACTCTAACCCTAACTCTAACTCTAACTCTAACTCTAAGAGAACACTAACCCTAACCCTAAAACTAACACTATCACTAACCTTAACCCTAACCCTAACCCTAACCCTAACCCTAACCCTAACCCTAACCCTAACCCTAACCCTAACCCTAACCCTAACCCTAAATCTAACCCTAACCCTAACCCTAAACCTAACCCTAACCCTTACCCTACCCCTAACGCTAAACCTAACCCTAACCATAACCCTAACCTAAATCCTAATCTTAACCCTAACCCTAACCCTAACCCTAAGAGAACACTAATCCTAAACCTAACCCTAACCCTAACACTAACCCTAACCCTAACCCTAACGCTACACCTAACCATTACCCTAACCCTAACCCTAACCCTAACCCTAAACTTAACCCTAACCCTAACCCTAACCCTAACCCTAACCCTAACCCTAACCAGAAGAGAATTCTTACCCTAACCCTTACCCTAACCATAACCCTAACCCTAACCCTAAGAGAACACTAACTCTAACCCTAACCCTAACCCTAACCCTAACCCTAACCCTAAACCTAACCCTAACCCTTACCCTACCCCTAACCCTAAGAGATACCTAACCCTAACCCTAACCCTAAGAGAACACTAATCCTAAACCTGACCCTAATCCTAACCCTAACCCTAACCCTAACCCTAAGAGAACACTAATCCTAAGCCTAACCCGAACCATAACCCTAACCCTAACCCTAACCCTAACCCTAACCCTAACCCTAACCCTATCCCTAACCCTAACCCTAACCCTAACCCTAACCCTAAGAGAACCCTAACCCTAACCCTAACCCTAACCCTAACCCTAACCCTAACCGAAACCCTAACCTTAACCCTAACCCTAACCCTAAACCTAACCCTAACCCTAACCCTAACCCTAACCCTAACCCTAACCCTAACCCTAACCGTAACCCTTTCCCTAACTCTAACCCTAACCCTAAACGTAAGAGAACAATAACCCTAACCCTAACCCTAACCCTAATCCTAACCCTAACCGTAACCCTAACCCTAACCCTAAACCTAACCCTAACCCTAACCCTAATCCTAACCCTTGCCATAACCCTACCCCTAACGAAACCCTAAACCTAAGCCTAACGCTAACCCTCAGAAAACCGTAATCCTAACCCTAACCCTAACCCTAACCCTAACCCTAACCCTAACCCTAACCCTAAGAGAATCCTAACCCTAACCCTAACCCTAACCCTAACCCTAACCCTAACCCTAACCCTAACTCTAAGAGAACACTAACCCTATCCCTAAGAGAACACTAACC
>NW_028181455.1:365000-370000 GCF_964211825.1 Aythya ferina
AAACCTAACCCTAACCCGAACCCTAAACCTAACCCTAACCCTAACCCTAACCCTAACCCTAACCCTAACCCTAAGAGAACACTAACCCTAACCCTAACCCTAACCCTAACCCTAACCCTAACCCAAACCGTAACCCTAACCCTAACACTAAGCATAACCAAAACCCTAACCCTAAGAGAATACTAACCCTAACCCTAAACCTTACCCTAACGCTAACCCTAACCCTAACCCTAACCCTAACCCTAATCTTAACCCTAATCCTAACCCTAAGAGAACCCTAACCCTAAGAGAACTCTGACCCTAACCCTAACCCTAATCCTAACCCTACCCCTAACGCTAAACCTAACCCTAACCCTAAGAGAACCCTAACCCTAACCCTAACCCTAACCCTAACCCTAACCCTAACCCTAACCCTAACCCTAACCCTAACCCTAACCCTAATTCTAACCCTAACCCTAACACTAACCCTAAACCTAACCCTAACGCTACACCTAACCATTACCCTAAACCTAACCCTAACCCTAACCCTAACCCTAACCCTATCCCAGCCCTAATCCTAACCCTAACCCTAACCCTAAACCTAACCCTAACCCTAACCATTACCCTAACCCTAACACTAACCCTAACGCTAACCCTAACCCTAACCCTAACACTAACACTAACCCTAACCCTAACCCTAACCCTAAGAGAACCCTAACCCTAACCCTAAGAGAACACTAACCCTAACCCTAGGAGAACTCTAACCTTAACCCTAACCCTAACCCTAACCCTTACCCTAACCCTAACCCTAACCCTAACCCTAACCCTAACCCTAACCCTAACCCTAAGAGAACTCTAACCCTAACCCTAAACCTAACCCTAACTCTAACCCAAACCCTTACCCTAACCATAACCCTAACCCTAACCCTCACCCTAACCCTAACGCTAACCCTAACCCTATCCTTACCCTAACCCTAAACCTAAACCTAAGAGATCACTAACCCTAAACCTAACCCTAACCCTAACCCTAAGAGAACACTAACCCTAACCCTAAACCTTACCCTAACCCTAACCCTAACCCTAACCCTTACCCTAAAACTAACCCTAACCCTAAGAGAACACTATCCCTTACCCTAACACTATCCCTAACCCAAACCCTAACCCTAAACCTAAACCTAATCCTAACCCTAACATTAACCCTAACCCTAACCCTAACCCTATACCTAACCCTAACCCTAACCCTAATCCTAAGAGAACACTAACCCTAACCCTAACCCTAACCCTAACCCTAACCCTAACCCTAACCCTAACCCTAACCCTAACCCAAACCCTAACCCTAACCCTAACCCTAAGAGAACACTAGCCCTAACCCTAACCCTAACCCTAACCCTAACCCTAACCCTTACCCTAAGCCTAAACCTAAACCTAAGAGATCACTAACCCTAAACCTAACCCTAACCCTAAGAGAACCCTAACACTAACCCTAACCCTAACCCTAAACCTAACACTAACCCTAACTCTAAACCTAACTCTAACCATAACACTAACTCTAAGAGAACACTAACCCTAACCCTAACCCTACCCCTAAACCTAACCCTAACCCTAACCCTAACCCTAACCCTAACCCTAACCCTAACCCTAACCCTAACCCTAACGCTACACCTAACCATTACCCTAACCCTAACCCTAACCCTAACCCTAACCCTAATCCTAACCCTAACCCTAACCCTAAACCTAACCCTAAACCTAACCCTAACCCTAACCCTAACCCTAACACTAACCCTAACCCTAACCCTAACCCTAATCCTAACCCTAACCCTAACCCTAACCCTAACCCTAACCCTAACATTAACCCTAACCCTACGAGAACCCTAACCCTAACCCTAACCCTAACCCTAACCCTAACCCTAAACCTAACCCTTGCCATAACCCTACCCCTAACGAAACCCTAACCCTAAGCCTAACGCTAACCCTCACAAAACCCTAATCCTAACAATAACCCTAACCCTAACCCTAACCCTAACCCTAACCCTAACCCTAACCCTTACCTTAAACCTAACCCTAACCCTAAGAGAACACTATCCCTAACCCTAACCCTATCCCTAAACCTAACCCTAACCCTAACCTTAACCCTAACCCTAAGAGATCACTAACCCGAACCCTAACCCTAACCCTAACCCTAACCCTAACCCTAAGAGAACCCTAATCCTAACCCTAACCCTAACCGTAACCCTAACCCTAACCCTAACCCTAACCCTAACCCTAACCCTAACCCTAACCCTAACCCTAACCCTTACCCTAATCCTAACCCTAACCCTAACCCTAACCCTAACCCTAACACTTAGAGAACCCTAACCCTAAGAAAACCCTGACCCTAACCCTAACCCTAAACCTAACCCTAACGCTAACATTAACCCTAACCCTAAGAGAACCCTAACCCTAACCCTAACCCTAACCCTAACCCTAACCCTAACCCTAACCCTAACCCTAACCCTAACCCTAACCCTTAACCCTAACCCTAACCCTAACCCTAACCCTAACCCTAACCTTAACCCTAACCCTAACACTAACACTAACCCTAACCCTAACCCTAACCCTAAGAGAACCCTAACCCTAACTCTAACCCTAACGCTAACCCTAACCCTAACTTTAACCCTAACCCTAACCCTAACCCTAACCCTAATCCTAACCCTAACCCTAAGAGAACGCTAACCCTAACCCTAACCCTAACCCTAAGAGAACACTAACCCTAACCCTAACCCTAACCCGAACCCTAAACCTAACCCTAACCCTAACCCTAACCCTAACCCTAACCCTAACCCTAAGAGAACACTAACCCTAACCCTAACCCTAACCCTAACCCTAACCCGAACCGTAACCCTAACCCTAACCCTAAGCATAACCAAAACCCTAACCCTAAGAGAATACTAACCCTAACCCTAAACCTTACCCTAACCCTAACCCTAACCCTAACCCTAACCCTAACCCTAACCATATCCCTAACCCTAATCCTAACCCTAAGAGAACCCTAACCCTAAGAGAACTCTGACCGTAACCCTAACCCTAATCCTAACCCTACCCCTAACGCTAACCCTAACCCTAACCCTAACACTAACCCTAACCCTAACCCTAATTCTAACCCTAACCCTAACACTAACCCTAACCCTAACCCTAACGCTACACCTAACCATTACCCTAAACCTAACCCTAACCCTAACCCTAACCCTAATCCTAACCCTAACCCTAAACGTAACTCTTACCCTAACCCTAACCATTACCCTAACCCTAACACTAACCCTAACGCTAACCCTAACCCTAACCCTAACAATAACACTAACCCTAACGCTAACCCTAACCCTAAGAGAACCCTAACCCTAACCCTAATAGAACACTAACCCTAACCCTAGGAGAACTCTAACCTTAACCCTAACCCTAACCCTAACCCTTACCCTAACCCTAACCCTAACCCTAACCCTAACCATAAACCTAACCCTAACCCTAAGAGAACCCTAACCCTAACCCTAAACCTAACCCTAACTCTAACCCAAACCCTTACCCTAACCCTAACCCTAACCCTCACCCTAACCCTAACCCTAACCCTAACCCTAACCTTACACTAATCCTAAACCTAAACCTAAGAGATCACTAACCCTAAACCTAACCCTAACCCTAACCCTGAGAGAACACTAACCCTAACCCTAAACCTTACCCTAACCCTAACCCTAACCCTTACCATAAAACTAACCCCAACCCTAAGAGAACACTATCCCTAACCCAAACCCTAACCCTAAACCTAAACCTAATCCTAACCCTAACATTAACCCTAACCCTAACCCTAACCCTAACCCTATACCTAAACCTAACCCTAACCCTAATCCTAAGAGAACACTAACCCTAACCCTAACCCTAACCCTAACCCTAACCTTAAGAGAACTCTAACCCTAACCCTAACCCTAACCCTAACCCTAACCCTAACCCTAACCCTAACCCAAACCCTAACCCTAACCCTAACCCTAAGAGAACACTAACCCTAACCCTAACCCTAACCCTAACCCTAACCCTAACCCTAACCCTAACCCTAACCCTAACCCTTACCCTAAGCCTAAACCTAAACCTAAGAGATCACTAACCCTAAACCTAACCCTAACCATAAGAGTACCCTAACACTAACCCTAACCCTAACCCTAAACCTAACACTAACCCTAACTCTAAACCTAACTCTAACCATAACACTAACTCTAAGAGAACACTAACCCTAACCCTAAAACTAACCCTAACACTAACCTTAATCCTAACCCTAACCCTAACCCTAACCCTGAACCTAACCCTAACCCTAACCCTACCCCTAACGCTAAACCTAGCCCTAACCATAACCCTAACCCTAACCCTAATCCTAACCCTAACCCTAACCCTAACCCTGAACCTAACCCTAACCCTAACCCTACCCCTAACGCTAAACCTAGCCCTAACCATAACCCTAACCCTAACCCTAATCCTAACCCTAACCCTAACCCTAACCCTAACCCTAACCCTAACCCTAACCCTAACCCTAACACTTACCCTAACCCTAACACTAACACTAACCCTAACCCTAACTCTACACCTAACCATTACCCTAACCCTAATCCTAACCCTAACCCTAACACTAATCCTAACCCTAATCCTAACCCTAACTCTAACCCTAAACCTAACCGTTACCCGAACCCTAACCCTAACCCTAACACTAACCCTAACCCTAACCCTAAACTTAACCCTAACCCTAACCCTAACCCTAACCCTAACCCTATGAGAACCCTAACCCTAACCCTAAGAGAACACTAACCCTATCCCTAAGAGAACTCTAACCTTAACCCTAACCCTAACCCTAACCCTAACCCTAACCCTAACCCTAACCCTAAGAGAACACTAACCCTAACCCTAACCCTAAGAGAACACTAACCGAAACCCTAAACCTAACCATAACCCTAACCCTAACGCTACACCTAACCGTTACCCTAACCCTATCCCTAACCCTAACACTA
>NW_028181455.1:400000-402500 GCF_964211825.1 Aythya ferina
TAACCCTAACCCTAACCCTAACCCTAACCCTAACCCTAATCCTAATCCTAACCCTAACCTTAACACTAACCCTAACCCTAATCCTAACCCTAACCCTAACCCTAACCCTAACCCTAACCCTAACCCTAACCCTAACCCTAACCCTAACCCTAACCCTAACCCTAACCTTAACACTAACCCTAACCCTAATCCTAACCCTAACCCTAACCCTAACCCTAACCCTAACCCTAACCCTAACCCTAAGAGAACACTACTCCTAAACCTAACCCTAACCCTAACCCTAACCATAACCCTAACCCTAACATTAACCCTAACCCTAAGAGAACCCTAACCCTAAAACTAACCCTAACCCTAACCCTAACCCTAACCCTAACCCTAACCCTAACCCTAACCCTAACCCTAACCCTAACCCTAACCCTAACCCTAACCCTAACCCTAACCCTAACCCTAACCCTAACCCTAACCTTAACACTAACCCTAACCCTAATCCTAACCCTAACCCTAACCCTAACCCTAACCCTAACCCTAACCCTAAGAGAACCCTAACCCTAACCCTAACAGAACACTAACCCTAACCCTAAGAGAACTCTAACCTTAACCCTAACCCTAACCCGAACCCTAACCCTAACCTGACCCTAACCCTAACCCTAACCCTAACCTTAACCCTAACCCTAACCCTAACCCTAACCCTAACCCTAACCCTAAACCTATCGCTAACCCTAATCCTAACGCTAACCCTAACCCTAACCATAACCCTAAGAGAACCCTAACCCTAACCCTAACCCTAAGCCTAACCCTAAACCTAACCCTAACCCTAACCCTAACCCTAACCCTAACCCTAACCCTAACCCTAACCCTAACCCTAACCTTAACCCTAATCCTAACCCTAACCCTAACCCTAACCAACTCTAACCCTAACCCTAACCCTTACCCTAAACCTAACCCTAACCCTAAGAGAACACTGTCCCTTACCCTAACCCTATCACTAACCCTAACCCTAACCCTAACCGTAAACCTAACCGTAACCCTAACCCTAACCCTAACCCTAACCCTAAACCTAAACCTAATCCTAACCCCAACCCTAATCCTAACCCTAACCCTAACCCTAACCCTAACCCTAACCCTAACCCTAACCCTACACCTAACGCTAACCCTAATCCTAACGCTAACCCTAACCCTAACCATAACCCTAAGAGAACCCTAACCCTAACCCTAACCCTAAGCCTAACCCTAAACCTAACCCTAAACCTAACCCTAACCCTAACCGTAACCCTAACCCTAACCCTAACCCTAACCCTAACCCTAACCCTAACTCTAACCCTAACCCTAACCCTTACCCTAAACCTAACCCTAACCCTAAGAGAACACTGTCCCTTAACCTAACCCTATCCCTAACCCTAACCCTAACCCTAACCCTAACCCTAACCCTAACCCTAACCCTAACCCTAACCCTAACCCTAACCCTAACCCTAACCCTAACCCTAACCCTAACCCTAACCCTAACCTAAGCCTAACCATAACCCTAATCCTAACCCTAAACCTAACACTAATTCTAACTCTAACCCTAACTCTAACCCAAACACTAACTCTAAGAGAACACTAACCCCAACCCTAACGCTAACCCTAACCCTAATCCTAATCCTAACCCTAACCCTAACCCTAACTCAAACCCTAAGAGAACACTAATCCTAAACCTAACCCTAATCCTAACCCTAACCCTAACCCTAAGAGAACACTAATCCTAAACCTAACCCTAACCCTAACCCTTACCCTAACCCTAACCCTAACATTAACCCTAACCCTAAGAGAACCCTAACCCTAATCCTAACCCTAACCCTAACCCTAAGAGAACACTACTCCTAAACCTAACCCTAACCCTAACCCTAACCATAACCCTAACCCTAACATTAACCCTAACCCTAAGAGAACCCTAACCCTAACCCTAACCCTAACCCTAACCTTAACACTAACCCTAACCCTAATCCTAACCCTAACCCTAACCTTAACACTAACACTAACCCTAACCCTAACCCTAACCCTAAGAGAACCCTAACCCTAACCCTAACAGAACACTAACCCTAACCCTAAGAGAACTCTAACCTTAACCCTAACCCTAACCCGAACCCTAACCCTAACCTGACCCTAACCCTAACCCTAACCCTAACCCTAACCCTAACCCTAACCCTAACCCTAATCCTAACCCTAACCCTAACCCTAACCCTAACCCTAACCCTAACCCTAACCCTAAGAGAACACTACTCCTAAACCTAACCCTAACCCTAACCCTAACCATAACCCTAACCCTAACATTAACCCTAACCCTAAGAGAACCCTAACCCTAAAACTAACCCTAACCCTAACCCTAAGAGAACACTAATCCTAAACCTAACCCTAACCCTAACCCTAACCCTAACCCTAACCCTAACCCTAACCCTAACCCTAATCCTAATCCTAACCCTAACCTTAACACTAACCCTAACCCTAATCCTAACCCTAACCC
>NW_028181455.1:407500-447500 GCF_964211825.1 Aythya ferina
TTTCGAGCCCCACGTTGGGCGCCATCATCATATGCCAGCTCATTGGCAATAATGGCCTGGAAAGAGGATGAGGAACCCACAGTGGGTGAAGCGGCTAAACAACTCCGGCAGTACGAAGAAAGTCTCTCCTCTTCCTTACAGGCCTGCGTCTCAGCTGTGGAGAAACTTTCTGAAAAGGTTCACCAACTTGAAGAGAATCTATTGCCCTCCCCCCTGGAGCAGCTTCAGGAGCTGGGACTGGAGCAGTTGCAGGAGCTGGAGCTGGAGCGGCTGCAGGAGCTGGGACTGGAGTGGCTGCAGGAGCTGGGACTGGAGCGGCTGCAGGAGCTGGGACTGGAGCGGCTGCAGGAGCTGGGACTGGAGCGGCTGCAGGAGCTGGGACTGGAGCGGCTGCAGGAGCTGGGACTGGAGCAGCTGCAGGAGCTGGAGCTGGAGCGGCTGCAGGAGCTGGGACTGGAGCGGCTGCAGGAGCTGGGACTGGAGCGGCTGCAGGAGCTGGGACTGGAGCGGCTGCAGGAGCTGGGACTGGAGCGGCTGCAGGAGCTGGGACTGGAGCGGCTGCAGAATCCACCGTAGGGGTCACAGTGGCCGTTGGATCTGTCACAGGGTTTGGAGTGGCCGCAGGGTCTGTCACTAAGTTGACAGCAGTATCAATGGCAGCTCGATAGGCATGAGCCAGGCCCCAGCACGTTACAATGATTTGTGTTACTTTGGAACTGCCAGAATCATTACACCTATTTTTCAAGCATTCTGCCAGTTTTTGAGGATTTTGCCATTGCTCAGGGGTGAATTTCCAACACACTGGGGGTGCCAACGTGGGGCTCGAAAGGTTGAGATAACGGCAGATCTGACCAGAGTGTGTTAAACTAAAATTGGTATAAGTATTAGTATAAGTCTTCATGTTGGAATAGTTTACATTGTGGGTTTTGGAGAACATCAGGTAGGTTTAGGGGGATATTTGGGGTGGATCTATGGCTTTTGGGATTATCTTCCAGGTTTGGGGTTGATCGCGTTCTTGTTTGGGGTGCTTTTGAAGTGTTTTGTGGTCTCCATTGGATTTCGTTGGGTTCTCGTTGGTCTTTAAGTTCAATGGGAGTGGATTGTGGGTTTTGGAGAAGATCAAGAGAGTTTAGGGTGGTTTGGGGGGAAATTCATGGTATTGGGGTTTTTTCTTCTGATCCTGTTCTTTTTTGGCGTGTTTTTGACGTGTTTTTGGGTCTCCGCTGGGTTTTAGTTGGGTTTTGTTCGTAATCATGTTGGAAAATGGAAAATTCTGGGTTTTGGAGAACACCTGGTAGGTTTAGGATGGTTTTGGGATGGATCTATGGTTTTGTTTTTTTTTTTTTTTTCTGTTTTTTGGGGGGTTGATCCTGTTCTTTTTTGGGGTGTTTTTGACATGTTTTGGGGTCTCCGCTGGGTTTTACTTTGCTTCTTATTGGTCATCATGGTGGAAAAGTGTAAATTGTGGGTTTTGGAGAACATCAGGTAGGTTTAGGGGGACTTTTGCGGTGGATCTATGGCTTTTGGGATTTTCTTTCGTTTTTGCATGTGATCGTGTTCTTTTTGGGTTGTTTTTGACGTGTTTTGTGGTCTCCGTTGGGTTTTGTTGGGTTTTCCTTTGTCATCATGGTGGAAAAGTGTAAATTGTGGGTTTTGGAGATCATCATGTAGGTTTGGGGGGACTTTTGGGGTGGATCTATGGCTTTTGGGGTTTTCTTTCGTTTTTGGGGGTGATCCTGTTCTTGTTTGGGTTGTTTATGACGTTTTTTGGGGTCTCCGTTGGGTGTTGTTGGGTTCCTAATGGGTTTTATGGTGGTCGGGAGTGGACTTTGGGATTTGGAGAACATCAGGTAGGTTTAGGGGGACATTTGGGGTGGATCTATGGTTTTGGGGTATTTTCTTCCAGTTTTCTGGGGTGATCCTGTTCTTTTTTGTGGTGTTTTTGACGTGTTTTGTGGTCTCCGTTAGGTTTTGTTGGGTTCTTGTATTCATCATGGTGAATGGGAGTGAAATGTGGGATTTGGAGAAGATCAGGTGGGTTTAGGGTGGCTTTGTGGGGAAATTCATGGTTTTTGTTTTTTTTTTTTCTTCTTATCCAGTTCTTTTTTGTGGTGTTTTTAACGTTTTTTGGGGTCTCCGTTGGGTTTCGTTGGGTTTTCCGTTGTCATCATGGTGGAAAATGGTAAATTGTGGGTTTTGGAGAACATCAGGTAGGTTTAGGGGGCCTTTTGGGGTGGATCTATGTCTTTTGGGGTTTACTTCTGTTATTTTGGGATGATCCTGTTCTTTTTTGGGGTGTTTATGCCGTGTTTTGGTGTCTCCGTTGGGCTTTGTTGGGTTCCTAATGGGTTTTATGGTGGTTGGGAGTGGACTTTGGGTTTTGGAGAACATCAGTGTGGTGTTTTTACCGTGCTGGGCAGCTAAACCCCACAACCGCTCTCTCACTCCCCCTCCTTTAGATGAGGAGGGGGAGAAGTAAAGCAAAGAACAACTCACGGGTTGAGATAAGGATAATTATTTAAAGGGAAATAATTATAATAATTAAATAAAGACTACCATGAACTAAACAATTTAACTAAGGGGAAGTAAAAGGGAAAAGGGGAACAAGGGAGGAAAACAAACAAACAAAATAAATGAAAGCTATATGGAAGTGCAGAGGAAAGAAATTACTCTCTACTTCCCACAAATGAGCGATGATTGACCACGTCCTTGAAGCAAGGCCTCAACGCACACAGCCGGTGTTCGAGAGGAGGACCGAGGTCTTCTCAACGAGAGCCCACCCCTCCCCTCTTCTTCCTGTTTCCTCCTTTTATTGCTGAGTGTGACACCACATGGTATGGAATATCCCTTTGATTGGTTTAGGTCAGCTGCCATAGTGATGTTTCTCTCCTCACTTTTTGCCCACCCCCTAGGAGGGTTAGAGAAAGGCCCAATGCTGTGCCACTGCTGCTCAGCAGTAGACACAACACTGGTGTGATAACACTGCTGTTCCAGCTACAAGTACAGAGTACGGCACTGTATGGGCTGCTGCCGGGAAAGTTAACATTCCAGCCAGACCCAGTACAATCAGGTAGGTTTAGGGTGGTTTTGGGGTGGATCTATGATTTTGGGGATTTTCTTTCGTTTTTGGGCGTGATCCTATTCTTTTTGGGGGTGTTTGTGACGTGTTTTATGGTCTCCGTTGGGTTTTGTTGCGTTTTCCGTTGTCATCGTGGTGGAAAATGGTAAATTGCGATTTTTGGAGAACTTCAGGTAGTTTTAGGGGGACTTCTGGGGTGGATTCATGGTATTTGAGTTTTTCTTCTGTTTTTTGGGGTGATCCTGTTCTTTTCTGGGGTATTTTTGACGTGTTTTTGGGTCTCCGTTGGGTTTCGTTGTGTTGTCAGTCGTCGTTAAGTTCAATGGGAGTGGATTGTGGGGTTTGGAGACGATCAGGTGAGTTTAGGGTGGTTTTGGGGGGAAATTCATGGTATTGGGGTTTTCTCTTCTGATCCAGTTCTTTTTTGGCGTGTTTTTGATGTGTTTTTGGGTCTCCGTTGGGTTTTAGTTGGGTTCTTGTTGGTCATCATGTTGGAAAATTGTAAATTGTGGGTTTTGGAGAATATCAGGTAGGTTTAGGGTGGTTTTGGGGTGGATCTATGGTTTTGGGGTTTTCTTTTTTTTTTTTTTTTTTTTTTTTGTGGTGATCGTGTTCTTTTTTGGGGTGTTTTTGACGTGTTTTGGGGTCTCCGTTGCGTTTTACTTGGCTTCTTATTAGTCATCATGGTGGAAAAGTGTAAATTGTGGGTTTTGGAGAACATCAGGTAGGTTTAGGGGGACCTTCGGGGTGGATCTATGGCTTTTGGTATTTTCTTGTGTTTTCTGGGGTGATCGTGTTCTTTTTTGGCGTGTTTTTGACGTGTTTTGTGGTCTCCCTTGGGTTTTAGTTGGCTTCTTATTGGTCTTCATGTTGGAATAGTTTAAATTGTGGGTTTCGGAGAACATCAGGTAGGTTTAGGGGGATATTTGGGGTGGATCTATGGCTTTTGGGATTATCTTCCAGGTTTGGGGTTGATGGCGTTCTTGTTTGGGGTGTTTTTGAAGTGTTTTGTGGTCTCCATTGGATTTCGTTGGGTTCTCGTTGGTCTTTAAGTTCAATGGGAGTGGATTGTGGGTTTTGGAGAAGATCAAGAGAGTTTAGGGTGGTTTGGGGGGAAATTCATGGTATTGGGTTTTTTTCTTCTGATCCTGTTCTTTTTTGGCGTGTTTTTGACGTGTTTTTGGGTCTCCGTTGGGTTTTAGTTGGGTTTTGTTCGTAATCATGTTGGAAAATGGAAAATTCTGGGTTTTGGAGAACACCTGGTAGGTTTAGGATGGTTTTGGGATGGATCTATGGTTTTGTTTTTTTTTTTTCTGTTTTTTTGGGGGGTTGATCCTGTTCTTTTTTGGGGTGTTTTTGACGTGTTTTGGGGTCTCCGCTGGGTTTCGTTGGGTTTTCCTTTGTCATCATGGTGGAAAAGTGTAAATTGTGGGTTTTGGAGTACATCAGGTAGGTTAAGGGGGACTTTTGGGGTGGATCTATGGCTTTTGGGATTATCTTTCTGGTTTGGGGTTGATCGCGTTCTTGTTTGGGTTGTTTATGACGTGTTTTGTGGTCTCCATTGGATTTCGTTGGGTTCTCGTTGGTCGTTAAGTTCAATGGGAGTGGATTGTGGGTTTTGGAGAAGATCAAGTGAGTTTAGGGTGGTTTGAAGGGAAATTCATGGTATTGGGGTTTATTCTTCTGATCCAGTTCTTTTTGGGCGTGTTTTTGATGTGTTTTGGGGTCTCCGCTGGGTTTTAGTTGGGTTTTGTTCGTAATCATGTTGGAAAATGGAAAATTCTGGGTTTTGGAGAACACCTGGTAGGTTTAGGATGGTTTTGGGATGGATCTATGGTTTTGGTTTTTTTTTTTTTTTCTGTTTTTTGGGGGGTTGATCCTGTTCTTTTTTGGGTTGTTTTTGACGTGTTTTGTGGTCTCCGTTGGGTTTTGTTGGGTTTTCCTTTGTCATCATGGTGGAAAAGTGTAAATTGTGGGTTTTGGAGATCATCATGTAGGTTTGGGGGGACTTTTGGGGTGGATCTATGGCTTTTGGGGTTTTCTTTCGTTTTTGGGGGTGATCCTGTTCTTGTTTGGGTTGTTTATGACGTTTTTTGGGGTCTCCGTTGGGTGTTGTTGGGTTCCTAATGGGTTTTATGGTGGTCGGGAGTGGACTTTGGGATTTGGAGAACATCAGGTAGGTTTAGGGGGACATTTGGGGTGGATCTATGGTTTTGGGGTATTTTCTTCCAGTTTTCTGGGGTGATCCTGTTCTTTTTTGTGGTGTTTTTGACGTGTTTTGTGGTCTCCGTTAGGTTTTGTTGGGTTCTTGTATTCATCATGGTGAATGGGAGTGAAATGTGGGATTTGGAGAAGATCAGGTGGGTTTAGGGTGGCTTTGTGGGGAAATTCATGGTTTTTGTTTTTTTTTTTCTTCTTATCCAGTTCTTTTTTGTGGTGTTTTTAACGTTTTTTGGGGTCTCCGTTGGGTTTCGTTGGGTTTTCCGTTGTCATCATGGTGGAAAATGGTAAATTGTGGGTTTTGGAGAACATCAGGTAGGTTTAGGGGGCCTTTTGGGGTGGATCTATGTCTTTTGGGGTTTACTTCTGTTATTTTGGGATGATCCTGTTCTTTTTTGGGGTGTTTATGCCGTGTTTTGGTGTCTCCGTTGGGCTTTGTTGGGTTCCTAATGGGTTTTATGGTGGTTGGGAGTGGACTTTGGGTTTTGGAGAACATCAGTGTGGTGTTTTTACCGTGCTGGGCAGCTAAACCCCACAACCGCTCTCTCACTCCCCCTCCTTTAGATGAGGAGGGGGAGAAGTAAAGCAAAGAACAACTCACGGGTTGAGATAAGGATAATTATTTAAAGGGAAATAATTATAATAATTAAATAAAGACTACCATGAACTAAACAATTTAACTAAGGGGAAGTAAAAGGGAAAAGGGGAACAAGGGAGGAAAACAAACAAACAAAATAAATGAAAGCTATATGGAAGTGCAGAGGAAAGAAATTACTCTCTACTTCCCACAAATGAGCGATGATTGACCACGTCCTTGAAGCAAGGCCTCAACGCACGCAGCCGGTGTTTGAGAGGAGGACCGAGGTCTTCTCAACGAGAGCCCACCCCTCCCCTCTTCTTCCTGTTTCCTCCTTTTATTGCTGAGTGTGACACCACATGGTATGGAATATCCCTTTGATTGGTTTAGGTCAGCTGCCATAGTGATGTTTCTCTCCTCACTTTTTGCCCACCCCCTAGGAGGGTTAGAGAAAGGCCCAATGCTGTGCCACTGCTGCTCAGCAGTAGACACAACACTGGTGTGATAACACTGCTGTTCCAGCTACAAGTACAGAGTACGGCACTGTATGGGCTGCTGCCGGGAAAGTTAACATTCCAGCCAGACCCAGTACAATCAGATAGGTTTAGGGTGGTTTTGGGGTGGATCTATGATTTTGGGGATTTTCTTTCGTTTTTGGGCGTGATCCTATTCTTTTTGGGGGTGTTTGTGACGTGTTTTATGGTCTCCGTTGGGTTTTGTTGCGTTTTCCGTTGTCATCGTGGTGGAAAATGGTAAATTGCGATTTTTGGAGAACTTCAGGTAGTTTTAGGGGGACTTCTGGGGTGGATTCATGGTATTTGAGTTTTTCTTCTGTTTTTTGGGGTGATCCTGTTCTTTTCTGGGGTATTTTTGACGTGTTTTTGGGTCTCCGTTGGGTTTCGTTGTGTTGTCAGTCGTCGTTAAGTTCAATGGGAGTGGATTGTGGGGTTTGGAGACGATCAGGTGAGTTTAGGGTGGTTTTGGGGGGAAATTCATGGTATTGGGGTTTTCTCTTCTGATCCAGTTCTTTTTTGGCGTGTTTTTGATGTGTTTTTGGGTCTCCGTTGGGTTTTAGTTGGGTTCTTGTTGGTCATCATGTTGGAAAATTGTAAATTGTGGGTTTTGGAGAATATCAGGTAGGTTTAGGGTGGTTTTGGGGTGGATCTATGGTTTTGGGGTTTTCTTCTGTTTTTTTTTTTTTTTTTTTTTTTTTTTTTTGTGGTGATCGTGTTCTTTTTTGGGGTGTTTTTGACGTGTTTTGGGGTCTCCGTTGCGTTTTACTTGGCTTCTTATTAGTCATCATGGTGGAAAAGTGTAAATTGTGGGTTTTGGAGAACATCAGGTAGGTTTAGGGGGACCTTCGGGGTGGATCTATGGCTTTTGGTATTTTCTTGTGTTTTCTGGGGTGATCGTGTTCTTTTTTGGCGTGTTTTTGACGTGTTTTGTGGTCTCCCTTGGGTTTTAGTTGGCTTCTTATTGGTCTTCATGTTGGAATAGTTTAAATTGTGGGTTTTGGAGAACATCAGGTAGGTTTAGGGGGATATTTGGGGTGGATCTATGGCTTTTGGGATTATCTTCCAGGTTTGGGGTTGATGGCGTTCTTGTTTGGGGTGTTTTTGAAGTGTTTTGTGGTCTCCATTGGATTTCGTTGGGTTCTCGTTGGTCTTTAAGTTCAATGGGAGTGGATTGTGGGTTTTGGAGAAGATCAAGAGAGTTTAGGGTGGTTTGGGGGGAAATTCATGGTATTGGGTTTTTTTCTTCTGATCCTGTTCTTTTTTGGCGTGTTTTTGACGTGTTTTTGGGTCTCCGTTGGGTTTTAGTTGGGTTTTGTTCGTAATCATGTTGGAAAATGGAAAATTCTGGGTTTTGGAGAACACCTGGTAGGTTTAGGATGGTTTTGGGATGGATCTATGGTTTTTTTTTTTTTTTCTTTTCTGTTTTTTGGGGGGTTGATCCTGTTCTTTTTTGGGGTGTTTTTGACGTGTTTTGGGGTCTCCGCTGGGTTTTACTTGGCTTCTTATTGGTCATCATGGTGGAAAAGTGTAAATTGTGGGTTTTGGAGAACATCAGGTAGGTTTAGGGGGACTTTTGGGGTGGATCTATGGCTTTTGGGATTTTCTTTCGTTTTTGCGTGTGATCGTGTTCTTTTTGGGTTGTTTTTGACGTGTTTTGTGGTCTCCGTTGGGTTTTGTTGGGTTTTCCTTTGTCATCATGGTGGAAAAGTGTAAATTGTGGGTTTTGGAGATCATCATGTAGGTTTGGGGGGACTTTTGGGGTGGATCTATGGCTTTTGGGGTTTTCTTTCGTTTTTGGGGGTGATCCTGTTCTTGTTTGGGTTGTTTATGACGTTTTTTGGGGTCTCCGTTGGGTGTTGTTGGGTTCCTAATGGGTTTTATGGTGGTCGGGAGTGGACTTTGAGATTTGGAGAACATCAGGTAGGTTTAGGGGGACATTTGGGGTGGATCTATGGTTTTGGGGTATTTTCTTCCAGTTTTCTGGGGTGATCCTGTTCTTTTTTGTGGTGTTTTTGACGTGTTTTGTGGTCTCCGTTAGGTTTTGTTGGGTTCTTGTATTCATCATGGTGAATGGGAGTGAAATGTGGGATTTGGAGAAGATCAGGTGGGTTTAGGGTGGCTTTGTGGGGAAATTCATGGTTTTTGTTTTTTTTTTTTCTTCTTATCCAGTTCTTTTTTGTGGTGTTTTTAACGTTTTTTGGGGTCTCCGTTGGGTTTCGTTGGGTTTTCCGTTGTCATCATGGTGGAAAATGGTAAATTGTGGGTTTTGGAGAACATCAGGTAGGTTTAGGGGGCCTTTTGGGGTGGATCTATGTCTTTTGGGGTTTACTTCTGTTATTTTGGGATGATCCTGTTCTTTTTTGGGGTGTTTATGCCGTGTTTTGGTGTCTCCGTTGGGCTTTGTTGGGTTCCTAATGGGTTTTATGGTGGTTGGGAGTGGACTTTGGGTTTTGGAGAACATCAGTGTGGTGTTTTTACCGTGCTGGGCAGCTAAACCCCACAACCGCTCTCTCACTCCCCCTCCTTTAGATGAGGAGGGGGAGAAGTAAAGCAAAGAACAACTCACGGGTTGAGATAAGGATAATTATTTAAAGGGAAATAATTATAATAATTAAATAAAGACTACCATGAACTAAACAATTTAACTAAGGGGAAGTAAAAGGGAAAAGGGGAACAAGGGAGGAAAACAAACAAACAAAATAAATGAAAGCTATATGGAAGTGCAGAGGAAAGAAATTACTCTCTACTTCCCACAAATGAGCGATGATTGACCACGTCCTTGAAGCAAGGCCTCAACGCACGCAGCCGGTGTTCGAGAGGAGGACCGAGGTCTTCTCAACGAGAGCCCACCCCTCCCCTCTTCTTCCTGTTTCCTCCTTTTATTGCTGAGTGT
This sequence comes from Aythya ferina, assembly GCF_964211825.1. Classification (NCBI taxonomy): domain Eukaryota; kingdom Metazoa; phylum Chordata; class Aves; order Anseriformes; family Anatidae; genus Aythya; species Aythya ferina. Next base: position 416,785 of record NW_028181455.1, read on the forward strand.
GACACCACATGGTATGGAATATCCCTTTGATTGGTTTAGGTCAGCTGCCATAGTGATGTTTCTCTCCTCACTTTTTGCCCACCCCCTAGGAGGGTTAGAGAAAGGCCCAATGCTGTGCCACTGCTGCTCAGCAGTAGACACAACACTGGTGTGATAACACTGCTGTTCCAGCTACAAGTACAGAGTACGGCACTGTATGGGCTGCTGCCGGGAAAGTTAACATTCCAGCCAGACCCAGTACAATCAGGTAGGTTTAGGGTGGTTTTGGGGTGGATCTATGATTTTGGGGATTTTCTTTCGTTTTTGGGCGTGATCCTATTCTTTTTGGGGGTGTTTGTGACGTGTTTTATGGTCTCCGTTGGGTTTTGTTGCGTTTTCCGTTGTCATCGTGGTGGAAAATGGTAAATTGCGATTTTTGGAGAACTTCAGGTAGTTTTAGGGGGACTTCTGGGGTGGATTCATGGTATTTGAGTTTTTCTTCTGTTTTTTGGGGTGATCCTGTTCTTTTCTGGGGTATTTTTGACGTGTTTTTGGGTCTCCGTTGGGTTTCGTTGTGTTGTCAGTCGTCGTTAAGTTCAATGGGAGTGGATTGTGGGGTTTGGAGACGATCAGGTGAGTTTAGGGTGGTTTTGGGGGGAAATTCATGGTATTGGGGTTTTCTCTTCTGATCCAGTTCTTTTTTGGCGTGTTTTTGATGTGTTTTTGGGTCTCCGTTGGGTTTTAGTTGGGTTCTTGTTGGTCATCATGTTGGAAAATTGTAAATTGTGGGTTTTGGAGAATATCAGGTAGGTTTAGGGTGGTTTTGGGGTGGATCTATGGTTTTGGGGTTTTCTTCTGTTTTTTTTTTTTTTTTTTTTTTTTTTTTTTGTGGTGATCGTGTTCTTTTTTGGGGTGTTTTTGACGTGTTTTGGGGTCTCCGTTGCGTTTTACTTGGCTTCTTATTAGTCATCATGGTGGAAAAGTGTAAATTGTGGGTTTTGGAGAACATCAGGTAGGTTTAGGGGGACCTTCGGGGTGGATCTATGGCTTTTGGTATTTTCTTGTGTTTTCTGGGGTGATCGTGTTCTTTTTTGGCGTGTTTTTGACGTGTTTTGTGGTCTCCCTTGGGTTTTAGTTGGCTTCTTATTGGTCTTCATGTTGGAATAGTTTAAATTGTGGGTTTTGGAGAACATCAGGTAGGTTTAGGGGGATATTTGGGGTGGATCTATGGCTTTTGGGATTATCTTCCAGGTTTGGGGTTGATGGCGTTCTTGTTTGGGGTGTTTTTGAAGTGTTTTGTGGTCTCCATTGGATTTCGTTGGGTTCTCGTTGGTCTTTAAGTTCAATGGGAGTGGATTGTGGGTTTTGGAGAAGATCAAGAGAGTTTAGGGTGGTTTGGGGGGAAATTCATGGTATTGGGTTTTTTTCTTCTGATCCTGTTCTTTTTTGGCGTGTTTTTGACGTGTTTTTGGGTCTCCGTTGGGTTTTAGTTGGGTTTTGTTCGTAATCATGTTGGAAAATGGAAAATTCTGGGTTTTGGAGAACACCTGGTAGGTTTAGGATGGTTTTGGGATGGATCTATGGTTTTTTTTTTTTTTTTTTTCTGTTTTTTGGGGGGTTGATCCTGTTCTTTTTTGGGGTGTTTTTGACGTGTTTTGGGGTCTCCGCTGGGTTTTACTTGGCTTCTTATTGGTCATCATGGTGGAAAAGTGTAAATTGTGGGTTTTGGAGAACATCAGGTAGGTTTAGGGGGACTTTTGGGGTGGATCTATGGCTTTTGGGATTTTCTTTCGTTTTTGCGTGTGATCGTGTTCTTTTTGGGTTGTTTTTGACGTGTTTTGTGGTCTCCGTTGGGTTTTGTTGGGTTTTCCTTTGTCATCATGGTGGAAAAGTGTAAATTGTGGGTTTTGGAGATCATCATGTAGGTTTGGGGGGACTTTTGGGGTGGATCTATGGCTTTTGGGGTTTTCTTTCGTTTTTGGGGGTGATCCTGTTCTTGTTTGGGTTGTTTATGACGTTTTTTGGGGTCTCCGTTGGGTGTTGTTGGGTTCCTAATGGGTTTTATGGTGGTCGGGAGTGGACTTTGAGATTTGGAGAACATCAGGTAGGTTTAGGGGGACATTTGGGGTGGATCTATGGTTTTGGGGTATTTTCTTCCAGTTTTCTGGGGTGATCCTGTTCTTTTTTGTGGTGTTTTTGACGTGTTTTGTGGTCTCCGTTAGGTTTTGTTGGGTTCTTGTATTCATCATGGTGAATGGGAGTGAAATGTGGGATTTGGAGAAGATCAGGTGGGTTTAGGGTGGCTTTGTGGGGAAATTCATGGTTTTTGTTTTTTTTTTTTCTTCTTATCCAGTTCTTTTTTGTGGTGTTTTTAACGTTTTTTGGGGTCTCCGTTGGGTTTCGTTGGGTTTTCCGTTGTCATCATGGTGGAAAATGGTAAATTGTGGGTTTTGGAGAACATCAGGTAGGTTTAGGGGGCCTTTTGGGGTGGATCTATGTCTTTTGGGGTTTACTTCTGTTATTTTGGGATGATCCTGTTCTTTTTTGGGGTGTTTATGCCGTGTTTTGGTGTCTCCGTTGGGCTTTGTTGGGTTCCTAATGGGTTTTATGGTGGTTGGGAGTGGACTTTGGGTTTTGGAGAACATCAGTGTGGTGTTTTTACCGTGCTGGGCAGCTAAACCCCACAACCGCTCTCTCACTCCCCCTCCTTTAGATGAGGAGGGGGAGAAGTAAAGCAAAGAACAACTCACGGGTTGAGATAAGGATAATTATTTAAAGGGAAATAATTATAATAATTAAATAAAGACTACCATGAACTAAACAATTTAACTAAGGGGAAGTAAAAGGGAAAAGGGGAACAAGGGAGGAAAACAAACAAACAAAATAAATGAAAGCTATATGGAAGTGCAGAGGAAAGAAATTACTCTCTACTTCCCACAAATGAGCGATGATTGACCACGTCCTTGAAGCAAGGCCTCAACGCACGCAGCCGGTGTTCGAGAGGAGGACCGAGGTCTTCTCAACGAGAGCCCACCCCTCCCCTCTTCTTCCTGTTTCCTCCTTTTATTGCTGAGTGTGACACCACATGGTATGGAATATCCCTTTGATTGGTTTAGGTCAGCTGCCATAGTGATGTTTCTCTCCTCACTTTTTGCCCACCCCCTAGGAGGGTTAGAGAAGGGCCCAATGCTGTGCCACTGCTGCTCAGCAGTAGACACAACACTGGTGTGATAACACTGCTGTTCCAGCTACAAGTACAGAGTACGGCACTGTATGGGCTGCTGCCGGGAAAGTTAACATTCCAGCCAGACCCAGTACAATCAGGTAGGTTTAGGGTGGTTTTGGGGTGGATCTATGATTTTGGGGATTTTCTTTCGTTTTTGGGCGTGATCCTATTCTTTTTGGGGGTGTTTGTGACGTGTTTTATGGTCTCCGTTGGGTTTTGTTGCGTTTTCCGTTGTCATCGTGGTGGAAAATGGTAAATTGCGATTTTTGGAGAACTTCAGGTAGTTTTAGGGGGACTTCTGGGGTGGATTCATGGTATTTGAGTTTTTCTTCTGTTTTTTGGGGTGATCCTGTTCTTTTCTGGGGTATTTTTGACGTGTTTTTGGGTCTCCGTTGGGTTTCGTTGTGTTGTCAGTCGTCGTTAAGTTCAATGGGAGTGGATTGTGGGGTTTGGAGACGATCAGGTGAGTTTAGGGTGGTTTTGGGGGGAAATTCATGGTATTGGGGTTTTCTCTTCTGATCCAGTTCTTTTTTGGCGTGTTTTTGATGTGTTTTTGGGTCTCCGTTGGGTTTTAGTTGGGTTCTTGTTGGTCATCATGTTGGAAAATTGTAAATTGTGGGTTTTGGAGAATATCAGGTAGGTTTAGGGTGGTTTTGGGGTGGATCTATGGTTTTGGGGTTTTCTTCTGTTTTTTTTTTTTTTTTTTTTTTTTTTTTTTTTTTTTGTGGTGATCGTGTTCTTTTTTGGGGTGTTTTTGACGTGTTTTGGGGTCTCCGTTGCGTTTTACTTGGCTTCTTATTAGTCATCATGGTGGAAAAGTGTAAATTGTGGGTTTTGGAGAACATCAGGTAGGTTTAGGGGGACCTTCGGGGTGGATCTATGGCTTTTGGTATTTTCTTGTGTTTTCTGGGGTGATCGTGTTCTTTTTTGGCGTGTTTTTGACGTGTTTTGTGGTCTCCCTTGGGTTTTAGTTGGCTTCTTATTGGTCTTCATGTTGGAATAGTTTAAATTGTGGGTTTTGGAGAACATCAGGTAGGTTTAGGGGGATATTTGGGGTGGATCTATGGCTTTTGGGATTATCTTCCAGGTTTGGGGTTGATGGCGTTCTTGTTTGGGGTGTTTTTGAAGTGTTTTGTGGTCTCCATTGGATTTCGTTGGGTTCTCGTTGGTCTTTAAGTTCAATGGGAGTGGATTGTGGGTTTTGGAGAAGATCAAGAGAGTTTAGGGTGGTTTGGGGGGAAATTCATGGTATTGGGTTTTTTTCTTCTGATCCTGTTCTTTTTTGGCGTGTTTTTGACGTGTTTTTGGGTCTCCGTTGGGTTTTAGTTGGGTTTTGTTCGTAATCATGTTGGAAAATGGAAAATTCTGGGTTTTGGAGAACACCTGGTAGGTTTAGGATGGTTTTGGGATGGATCTATGGTTTTTTTTTTTTTTTCTTTTCTGTTTTTTGGGGGGTTGATCCTGTTCTTTTTTGGGGTGTTTTTGACGTGTTTTGGGGTCTCCGCTGGGTTTTACTTGGCTTCTTATTGGTCATCATGGTGGAAAAGTGTAAATTGTGGGTTTTGGAGAACATCAGGTAGGTTTAGGGGGACTTTTGGGGTGGATCTATGGCTTTTGGGATTTTCTTTCGTTTTTGCGTGTGATCGTGTTCTTTTTGGGTTGTTTTTGACGTGTTTTGTGGTCTCCGTTGGGTTTTGTTGGGTTTTCCTTTGTCATCATGGTGGAAAAGTGTAAATTGTGGGTTTTGGAGATCATCATGTAGGTTTGGGGGGACTTTTGGGGTGGATCTATGGCTTTTGGGGTTTTCTTTCGTTTTTGGGGGTGATCCTGTTCTTGTTTGGGTTGTTTATGACGTTTTTTGGGGTCTCCGTTGGGTGTTGTTGGGTTCCTAATGGGTTTTATGGTGGTCGGGAGTGGACTTTGAGATTTGGAGAACATCAGGTAGGTTTAGGGGGACATTTGGGGTGGATCTATGGTTTTGGGGTATTTTCTTCCAGTTTTCTGGGGTGATCCTGTTCTTTTTTGTGGTGTTTTTGACGTGTTTTGTGGTCTCCGTTAGGTTTTGTTGGGTTCTTGTATTCATCATGGTGAATGGGAGTGAAATGTGGGATTTGGAGAAGATCAGGTGGGTTTAGGGTGGCTTTGTGGGGAAATTCATGGTTTTTGTTTTTTTTTTTTCTTCTTATCCAGTTCTTTTTTGTGGTGTTTTTAACGTTTTTTGGGGTCTCCGTTGGGTTTCGTTGGGTTTTCCGTTGTCATCATGGTGGAAAATGGTAAATTGTGGGTTTTGGAGAACATCAGGTAGGTTTAGGGGGCCTTTTGGGGTGGATCTATGTCTTTTGGGGTTTACTTCTGTTATTTTGGGATGATCCTGTTCTTTTTTGGGGTGTTTATGCCGTGTTTTGGTGTCTCCGTTGGGCTTTGTTGGGTTCCTAATGGGTTTTATGGTGGTTGGGAGTGGACTTTGGGTTTTGGAGAACATCAGTGTGGTGTTTTTACCGTGCTGGGCAGCTAAACCCCACAACCGCTCTCTCACTCCCCCTCCTTTAGATGAGGAGGGGGAGAAGTAAAGCAAAGAACAACTCACGGGTTGAGATAAGGATAATTATTTAAAGGGAAATAATTATAATAATTAAATAAAGACTACCATGAACTAAACAATTTAACTAAGGGGAAGTAAAAGGGAAAAGGGGAACAAGGGAGGAAAACAAACAAACAAAATAAATGAAAGCTATATGGAAGTGCAGAGGAAAGAAATTACTCTCTACTTCCCACAAATGAGCGATGATTGACCACGTCCTTGAAGCAAGGCCTCAACGCACGCAGCCGGTGTTCGAGAGGAGGACCGAGGTCTTCTCAACGAGAGCCCACCCCTCCCCTCTTCTTCCTGTTTCCTCCTTTTATTGCTGAGTGTGACACCACATGGTATGGAATATCCCTTTGATTGGTTTAGGTCAGCTGCCATAGTGATGTTTCTCTCCTCACTTTTTGCCCACCCCCTAGGAGGGTTAGAGAAAGGCCCAATGCTGTGCCACTGCTGCTCAGCAGTAGACACAACACTGGTGTGATAACACTGCTGTTCCAGCTACAAGTACAGAGTACGGCACTGTATGGGCTGCTGCCGGGAAAGTTAACATTCCAGCCAGACCCAGTACAATCAGGTAGGTTTAGGGTGGTTTTGGGGTGGATCTATGATTTTGGGGATTTTCTTTCGTTTTTGGGCGTGATCCTATTCTTTTTGGGGGTGTTTGTGACGTGTTTTATGGTCTCCGTTGGGTTTTGTTGCGTTTTCCGTTGTCATCGTGGTGGAAAATGGTAAATTGCGATTTTTGGAGAACTTCAGGTAGGTTTAGGGGGACTTCTGGGGTGGATTCATGGTATTTGAGTTTTTCTTCTGTTTTTTGGGGTGATCCTGTTCTTTTCTGGGGTATTTTTGACGTGTTTTTGGGTCTCCGTTGGGTTTCGTTGTGTTGTCAGTCGTCGTTAAGTTCAATGGGAGTGGATTGTGGGGTTTGGAGACGATCAGGTGAGTTTAGGGTGGTTTTGGGGGGAAATTCATGGTATTGGGGTTTTCTCTTCTGATCCAGTTCTTTTTTGGCGTGTTTTTGATGTGTTTTTGGGTCTCCGTTGGGTTTTAGTTGGGTTCTTGTTGGTCATCATGTTGGAAAATTGTAAATTGTGGGTTTTGGAGAATATCAGGTAGGTTTAGGGTGGTTTTGGGGTGGATCTATGGTTTTGGGGTTTTCTTCTGTTTTTTTTTTTTTTTTTTTTTTTTTTTTTTGTGGTGATCGTGTTCTTTTTTGGGGTGTTTTTGACGTGTTTTGGGGTCTCCGTTGCGTTTTACTTGGCTTCTTATTAGTCATCATGGTGGAAAAGTGTAAATTGTGGGTTTTGGAGAACATCAGGTAGGTTTAGGGGGACCTTCGGGGTGGATCTATGGCTTTTGGTATTTTCTTGTGTTTTCTGGGGTGATCGTGTTCTTTTTTGGCGTGTTTTTGACGTGTTTTGTGGTCTCCCTTGGGTTTTAGTTGGCTTCTTATTGGTCTTCATGTTGGAATAGTTTAAATTGTGGGTTTTGGAGAACATCAGGTAGGTTTAGGGGGATATTTGGGGTGGATCTATGGCTTTTGGGATTATCTTCCAGGTTTGGGGTTGATGGCGTTCTTGTTTGGGGTGTTTTTGAAGTGTTTTGTGGTCTCCATTGGATTTCGTTGGGTTCTCGTTGGTCTTTAAGTTCAATGGGAGTGGATTGTGGGTTTTGGAGAAGATCAAGAGAGTTTAGGGTGGTTTGGGGGGAAATTCATGGTATTGGGTTTTTTTCTTCTGATCCTGTTCTTTTTTGGCGTGTTTTTGACGTGTTTTTGGGTCTCCGTTGGGTTTTAGTTGGGTTTTGTTCGTAATCATGTTGGAAAATGGAAAATTCTGGGTTTTGGAGAACACCTGGTAGGTTTAGGATGGTTTTGGGATGGATCTATGGTTTTTTTTTTTTTTTCTTTTCTGTTTTTTGGGGGGTTGATCCTGTTCTTTTTTGGGGTGTTTTTGACGTGTTTTGGGGTCTCCGCTGGGTTTTACTTGGCTTCTTATTGGTCATCATGGTGGAAAAGTGTAAATTGTGGGTTTTGGAGAACATCAGGTAGGTTTAGGGGGACTTTTGGGGTGGATCTATGGCTTTTGGGATTTTCTTTCGTTTTTGCGTGTGATCGTGTTCTTTTTGGGTTGTTTTTGACGTGTTTTGTGGTCTCCGTTGGGTTTTGTTGGGTTTTCCTTTGTCATCATGGTGGAAAAGTGTAAATTGTGGGTTTTGGAGATCATCATGTAGGTTTGGGGGGACTTTTGGGGTGGATCTATGGCTTTTGGGGTTTTCTTTCGTTTTTGGGGGTGATCCTGTTCTTGTTTGGGTTGTTTATGACGTTTTTTGGGGTCTCCGTTGGGTGTTGTTGGGTTCCTAATGGGTTTTATGGTGGTCGGGAGTGGACTTTGAGATTTGGAGAACATCAGGTAGGTTTAGGGGGACATTTGGGGTGGATCTATGGTTTTGGGGTATTTTCTTCCAGTTTTCTGGGGTGATCCTGTTCTTTTTTGTGGTGTTTTTGACGTGTTTTGTGGTCTCCGTTAGGTTTTGTTGGGTTCTTGTATTCATCATGGTGAATGGGAGTGAAATGTGGGATTTGGAGAAGATCAGGTGGGTTTAGGGTGGCTTTGTGGGGAAATTCATGGTTTTTGTTTTTTTTTTTTCTTCTTATCCAGTTCTTTTTTGTGGTGTTTTTAACGTTTTTTGGGGTCTCCGTTGGGTTTCGTTGGGTTTTCCGTTGTCATCATGGTGGAAAATGGTAAATTGTGGGTTTTGGAGAACATCAGGTAGGTTTAGGGGGCCTTTTGGGGTGGATCTATGTCTTTTGGGGTTTACTTCTGTTATTTTGGGATGATCCTGTTCTTTTTTGGGGTGTTTATGCCGTGTTTTGGTGTCTCCGTTGGGCTTTGTTGGGTTCCTAATGGGTTTTATGGTGGTTGGGAGTGGACTTTGGGTTTTGGAGAACATCAGTGTGGTGTTTTTACCGTGCTGGGCAGCTAAACCCCACAACCGCTCTCTCACTCCCCCTCCTTTAGATGAGGAGGGGGAGAAGTAAAGCAAAGAACAACTCACGGGTTGAGATAAGGATAATTATTTAAAGGGAAATAATTATAATAATTAAATAAAGACTACCATGAACTAAACAATTTAACTAAGGGGAAGTAAAAGGGAAAAGGGGAACAAGGGAGGAAAACAAACAAACAAAATAAATGAAAGCTATATGGAAGTGCAGAGGAAAGAAATTACTCTCTACTTCCCACAAATGAGCGATGATTGACCACGTCCTTGAAGCAAGGCCTCAACGCACGCAGCCGGTGTTCGAGAGGAGGACCGAGGTCTTCTCAACGAGAGCCCACCCCTCCCCTCTTCTTCCTGTTTCCTCCTTTTATTGCTGAGTGTGACACCACATGGTATGGAATATCCCTTTGATTGGTTTAGGTCAGCTGCCATAGTGATGTTTCTCTCCTCACTTTTTGCCCACCCCCTAGGAGGGTTAGAGAAGGGCCCAATGCTGTGCCACTGCTGCTCAGCAGTAGACACAACACTGGTGTGATAACACTGCTGTTCCAGCTACAAGTACAGAGTACGGCACTGTATGGGCTGCTGCCGGGAAAGTTAACATTCCAGCCAGACCCAGTACAATCAGGTAGGTTTAGGGTGGTTTTGGGGTGGATCTATGATTTTGGGGATTTTCTTTCGTTTTTGGGCGTGATCCTATTCTTTTTGGGGGTGTTTGTGACGTGTTTTATGGTCTCCGTTGGGTTTTGTTGCGTTTTCCGTTGTCATCGTGGTGGAAAATGGTAAATTGCGATTTTTGGAGAACTTCAGGTAGTTTTAGGGGGACTTCTGGGGTGGATTCATGGTATTTGAGTTTTTCTTCTGTTTTTTGGGGTGATCCTGTTCTTTTCTGGGGTATTTTTGACGTGTTTTTGGGTCTCCGTTGGGTTTCGTTGTGTTGTCAGTCGTCGTTAAGTTCAATGGGAGTGGATTGTGGGGTTTGGAGACGATCAGGTGAGTTTAGGGTGGTTTTGGGGGGAAATTCATGGTATTGGGGTTTTCTCTTCTGATCCAGTTCTTTTTTGGCGTGTTTTTGATGTGTTTTTGGGTCTCCGTTGGGTTTTAGTTGGGTTCTTGTTGGTCATCATGTTGGAAAATTGTAAATTGTGGGTTTTGGAGAATATCAGGTAGGTTTAGGGTGGTTTTGGGGTGGATCTATGGTTTTGGGGTTTTCTTCTGTTTTTTTTTTTTTTTTTTTTTTTTTTTTTTGTGGTGATCGTGTTCTTTTTTGGGGTGTTTTTGACGTGTTTTGGGGTCTCCGTTGCGTTTTACTTGGCTTCTTATTAGTCATCATGGTGGAAAAGTGTAAATTGTGGGTTTTGGAGAACATCAGGTAGGTTTAGGGGGACCTTCGGGGTGGATCTATGGCTTTTGGTATTTTCTTGTGTTTTCTGGGGTGATCGTGTTCTTTTTTGGCGTGTTTTTGACGTGTTTTGTGGTCTCCCTTGGGTTTTAGTTGGCTTCTTATTGGTCTTCATGTTGGAATAGTTTAAATTGTGGGTTTTGGAGAACATCAGGTAGGTTTAGGGGGATATTTGGGGTGGATCTATGGCTTTTGGGATTATCTTCCAGGTTTGGGGTTGATGGCGTTCTTGTTTGGGGTGTTTTTGAAGTGTTTTGTGGTCTCCATTGGATTTCGTTGGGTTCTCGTTGGTCTTTAAGTTCAATGGGAGTGGATTGTGGGTTTTGGAGAAGATCAAGAGAGTTTAGGGTGGTTTGGGGGGAAATTCATGGTATTGGGTTTTTTTCTTCTGATCCTGTTCTTTTTTGGCGTGTTTTTGACGTGTTTTTGGGTCTCCGTTGGGTTTTAGTTGGGTTTTGTTCGTAATCATGTTGGAAAATGGAAAATTCTGGGTTTTGGAGAACACCTGGTAGGTTTAGGATGGTTTTGGGATGGATCTATGGTTTTTTTTTTTTTTTTTTTTCTTTTCTGTTTTTTGGGGGGTTGATCCTGTTCTTTTTTGGGGTGTTTTTGACGTGTTTTGGGGTCTCCGCTGGGTTTTACTTGGCTTCTTATTGGTCATCATGGTGGAAAAGTGTAAATTGTGGGTTTTGGAGAACATCAGGTAGGTTTAGGGGGACTTTTGGGGTGGATCTATGGCTTTTGGGATTTTCTTTCGTTTTTGCGTGTGATCGTGTTCTTTTTGGGTTGTTTTTGACGTGTTTTGTGGTCTCCGTTGGGTTTTGTTGGGTTTTCCTTTGTCATCATGGTGGAAAAGTGTAAATTGTGGGTTTTGGAGATCATCATGTAGGTTTGGGGGGACTTTTGGGGTGGATCTATGGCTTTTGGGGTTTTCTTTCGTTTTTGGGGGTGATCCTGTTCTTGTTTGGGTTGTTTATGACGTTTTTTGGGGTCTCCGTTGGGTGTTGTTGGGTTCCTAATGGGTTTTATGGTGGTCGGGAGTGGACTTTGAGATTTGGAGAACATCAGGTAGGTTTAGGGGGACATTTGGGGTGGATCTATGGTTTTGGGGTATTTTCTTCCAGTTTTCTGGGGTGATCCTGTTCTTTTTTGTGGTGTTTTTGACGTGTTTTGTGGTCTCCGTTAGGTTTTGTTGGGTTCTTGTATTCATCATGGTGAATGGGAGTGAAATGTGGGATTTGGAGAAGATCAGGTGGGTTTAGGGTGGCTTTGTGGGGAAATTCATGGTTTTTGTTTTTTTTTTTTCTTCTTATCCAGTTCTTTTTTGTGGTGTTTTTAACGTTTTTTGGGGTCTCCGTTGGGTTTCGTTGGGTTTTCCGTTGTCATCATGGTGGAAAATGGTAAATTGTGGGTTTTGGAGAACATCAGGTAGGTTTAGGGGGCCTTTTGGGGTGGATCTATGTCTTTTGGGGTTTACTTCTGTTATTTTGGGATGATCCTGTTCTTTTTTGGGGTGTTTATGCCGTGTTTTGGTGTCTCCGTTGGGCTTTGTTGGGTTCCTAATGGGTTTTATGGTGGTTGGGAGTGGACTTTGGGTTTTGGAGAACATCAGTGTGGTGTTTTTACCGTGCTGGGCAGCTAAACCCCACAACCGCTCTCTCACTCCCCCTCCTTTAGATGAGGAGGGGGAGAAGTAAAGCAAAGAACAACTCACGGGTTGAGATAAGGATAATTATTTAAAGGGAAATAATTATAATAATTAAATAAAGACTACCATGAACTAAACAATTTAACTAAGGGGAAGTAAAAGGGAAAAGGGGAACAAGGGAGGAAAACAAACAAACAAAATAAATGAAAGCTATATGGAAGTGCAGAGGAAAGAAATTACTCTCTACTTCCCACAAATGAGCGATGATTGACCACGTCCTTGAAGCAAGGCCTCAACGCACGCAGCCGGTGTTCGAGAGGAGGACCGAGGTCTTCTCAACGAGAGCCCACCCCTCCCCTCTTCTTCCTGTTTCCTCCTTTTATTGCTGAGTGTGACACCACATGGTATGGAATATCCCTTTGATTGGTTTAGGTCAGCTGCCATAGTGATGTTTCTCTCCTCACTTTTTGCCCACCCCCTAGGAGGGTTAGAGAAAGGCCCAATGCTGTGCCACTGCTGCTCAGCAGTAGACACAACACTGGTGTGATAACACTGCTGTTCCAGCTACAAGTACAGAGTACGGCACTGTATGGGCTGCTGCCGGGAAAGTTAACATTCCAGCCAGACCCAGTACAATCAGGTAGGTTTAGGGTGGTTTTGGGGTGGATCTATGATTTTGGGGATTTTCTTTCGTTTTTGGGCGTGATCCTATTCTTTTTGGGGGTGTTTGTGACGTGTTTTATGGTCTCCGTTGGGTTTTGTTGCGTTTTCCGTTGTCATCGTGGTGGAAAATGGTAAATTGCGATTTTTGGAGAACTTCAGGTAGTTTTAGGGGGACTTCTGGGGTGGATTCATGGTATTTGAGTTTTTCTTCTGTTTTTTGGGGTGATCCTGTTCTTTTCTGGGGTATTTTTGACGTGTTTTTGGGTCTCCGTTGGGTTTCGTTGTGTTGTCAGTCGTCGTTAAGTTCAATGGGAGTGGATTGTGGGGTTTGGAGACGATCAGGTGAGTTTAGGGTGGTTTTGGGGGGAAATTCATGGTATTGGGGTTTTCTCTTCTGATCCAGTTCTTTTTTGGCGTGTTTTTGATGTGTTTTTGGGTCTCCGTTGGGTTTTAGTTGGGTTCTTGTTGGTCATCATGTTGGAAAATTGTAAATTGTGGGTTTTGGAGAATATCAGGTAGGTTTAGGGTGGTTTTGGGGTGGATCTATGGTTTTGGGGTTTTCTTCTGTTTTTTTTTTTTTTTTTTTTTTTTTTTTTTTGTGGTGATCGTGTTCTTTTTTGGGGTGTTTTTGACGTGTTTTGGGGTCTCCGTTGCGTTTTACTTGGCTTCTTATTAGTCATCATGGTGGAAAAGTGTAAATTGTGGGTTTTGGAGAACATCAGGTAGGTTTAGGGGGACCTTCGGGGTGGATCTATGGCTTTTGGTATTTTCTTGTGTTTTCTGGGGTGATCGTGTTCTTTTTTGGCGTGTTTTTGACGTGTTTTGTGGTCTCCCTTGGGTTTTAGTTGGCTTCTTATTGGTCTTCATGTTGGAATAGTTTAAATTGTGGGTTTTGGAGAACATCAGGTAGGTTTAGGGGGATATTTGGGGTGGATCTATGGCTTTTGGGATTATCTTCCAGGTTTGGGGTTGATGGCGTTCTTGTTTGGGGTGTTTTTGAAGTGTTTTGTGGTCTCCATTGGATTTCGTTGGGTTCTCGTTGGTCTTTAAGTTCAATGGGAGTGGATTGTGGGTTTTGGAGAAGATCAAGAGAGTTTAGGGTGGTTTGGGGGGAAATTCATGGTATTGGGTTTTTTTCTTCTGATCCTGTTCTTTTTTGGCGTGTTTTTGACGTGTTTTTGGGTCTCCGTTGGGTTTTAGTTGGGTTTTGTTCGTAATCATGTTGGAAAATGGAAAATTCTGGGTTTTGGAGAACACCTGGTAGGTTTAGGATGGTTTTGGGATGGATCTATGGTTTTTTTTTTTTTTTTTTTTCTGTTTTTTGGGGGGTTGATCCTGTTCTTTTTTGGGGTGTTTTTGACGTGTTTTGGGGTCTCCGCTGGGTTTTACTTGGCTTCTTATTGGTCATCATGGTGGAAAAGTGTAAATTGTGGGTTTTGGAGAACATCAGGTAGGTTTAGGGGGACTTTTGGGGTGGATCTATGGCTTTTGGGATTTTCTTTCGTTTTTGCGTGTGATCGTGTTCTTTTTGGGTTGTTTTTGACGTGTTTTGTGGTCTCCGTTGGGTTTTGTTGGGTTTTCCTTTGTCATCATGGTGGAAAAGTGTAAATTGTGGGTTTTGGAGATCATCATGTAGGTTTGGGGGGACTTTTGGGGTGGATCTATGGCTTTTGGGGTTTTCTTTCGTTTTTGGGGGTGATCCTGTTCTTGTTTGGGTTGTTTATGACGTTTTTTGGGGTCTCCGTTGGGTGTTGTTGGGTTCCTAATGGGTTTTATGGTGGTCGGGAGTGGACTTTGAGATTTGGAGAACATCAGGTAGGTTTAGGGGGACATTTGGGGTGGATCTATGGTTTTGGGGTATTTTCTTCCAGTTTTCTGGGGTGATCCTGTTCTTTTTTGTGGTGTTTTTGACGTGTTTTGTGGTCTCCGTTAGGTTTTGTTGGGTTCTTGTATTCATCATGGTGAATGGGAGTGAAATGTGGGATTTGGAGAAGATCAGGTGGGTTTAGGGTGGCTTTGTGGGGAAATTCATGGTTTTTGTTTTTTTTTTTTCTTCTTATCCAGTTCTTTTTTGTGGTGTTTTTAACGTTTTTTGGGGTCTCCGTTGGGTTTCGTTGGGTTTTCCGTTGTCATCATGGTGGAAAATGGTAAATTGTGGGTTTTGGAGAACATCAGGTAGGTTTAGGGGGCCTTTTGGGGTGGATCTATGTCTTTTGGGGTTTACTTCTGTTATTTTGGGATGATCCTGTTCTTTTTTGGGGTGTTTATGCCGTGTTTTGGTGTCTCCGTTGGGCTTTGTTGGGTTCCTAATGGGTTTTATGGTGGTTGGGAGTGGACTTTGGGTTTTGGAGAACATCAGTGTGGTGTTTTTACCGTGCTGGGCAGCTAAACCCCACAACCGCTCTCTCACTCCCCCTCCTTTAGATGAGGAGGGGGAGAAGTAAAGCAAAGAACAACTCACGGGTTGAGATAAGGATAATTATTTAAAGGGAAATAATTATAATAATTAAATAAAGACTACCATGAACTAAACAATTTAACTAAGGGGAAGTAAAAGGGAAAAGGGGAACAAGGGAGGAAAACAAACAAACAAAATAAATGAAAGCTATATGGAAGTGCAGAGGAAAGAAATTACTCTCTACTTCCCACAAATGAGCGATGATTGACCACGTCCTTGAAGCAAGGCCTCAACGCACGCAGCCGGTGTTCGAGAGGAGGACCGAGGTCTTCTCAACGAGAGCCCACCCCTCCCCTCTTCTTCCTGTTTCCTCCTTTTATTGCTGAGTGTGACACCACATGGTATGGAATATCCCTTTGATTGGTTTAGGTCAGCTGCCATAGTGATGTTTCTCTCCTCACTTTTTGCCCACCCCCTAGGAGGGTTAGAGAAGGGCCCAATGCTGTGCCACTGCTGCTCAGCAGTAGACACAACACTGGTGTGATAACACTGCTGTTCCAGCTACAAGTACAGAGTACGGCACTGTATGGGCTGCTGCCGGGAAAGTTAACATTCCAGCCAGACCCAGTACAATCAGGTAGGTTTAGGGTGGTTTTGGGGTGGATCTATGATTTTGGGGATTTTCTTTCGTTTTTGGGCGTGATCCTATTCTTTTTGGGGGTGTTTGTGACGTGTTTTATGGTCTCCGTTGGGTTTTGTTGCGTTTTCCGTTGTCATCGTGGTGGAAAATGGTAAATTGCGATTTTTGGAGAACTTCAGGTAGTTTTAGGGGGACTTCTGGGGTGGATTCATGGTATTTGAGTTTTTCTTCTGTTTTTTGGGGTGATCCTGTTCTTTTCTGGGGTATTTTTGACGTGTTTTTGGGTCTCCGTTGGGTTTCGTTGTGTTGTCAGTCGTCGTTAAGTTCAATGGGAGTGGATTGTGGGGTTTGGAGACGATCAGGTGAGTTTAGGGTGGTTTTGGGGGGAAATTCATGGTATTGGGGTTTTCTCTTCTGATCCAGTTCTTTTTTGGCGTGTTTTTGATGTGTTTTTGGGTCTCCGTTGGGTTTTAGTTGGGTTCTTGTTGGTCATCATGTTGGAAAATTGTAAATTGTGGGTTTTGGAGAATATCAGGTAGGTTTAGGGTGGTTTTGGGGTGGATCTATGGTTTTGGGGTTTTCTTCTGTTTTTTTTTTTTTTTTTTTTTTTTTTTTTTGTGGTGATCGTGTTCTTTTTTGGGGTGTTTTTGACGTGTTTTGGGGTCTCCGTTGCGTTTTACTTGGCTTCTTATTAGTCATCATGGTGGAAAAGTGTAAATTGTGGGTTTTGGAGAACATCAGGTAGGTTTAGGGGGACCTTCGGGGTGGATCTATGGCTTTTGGTATTTTCTTGTGTTTTCTGGGGTGATCGTGTTCTTTTTTGGCGTGTTTTTGACGTGTTTTGTGGTCTCCCTTGGGTTTTAGTTGGCTTCTTATTGGTCTTCATGTTGGAATAGTTTAAATTGTGGGTTTTGGAGAACATCAGGTAGGTTTAGGGGGATATTTGGGGTGGATCTATGGCTTTTGGGATTATCTTCCAGGTTTGGGGTTGATGGCGTTCTTGTTTGGGGTGTTTTTGAAGTGTTTTGTGGTCTCCATTGGATTTCGTTGGGTTCTCGTTGGTCTTTAAGTTCAATGGGAGTGGATTGTGGGTTTTGGAGAAGATCAAGAGAGTTTAGGGTGGTTTGGGGGGAAATTCATGGTATTGGGTTTTTTTCTTCTGATCCTGTTCTTTTTTGGCGTGTTTTTGACGTGTTTTTGGGTCTCCGTTGGGTTTTAGTTGGGTTTTGTTCGTAATCATGTTGGAAAATGGAAAATTCTGGGTTTTGGAGAACACCTGGTAGGTTTAGGATGGTTTTGGGATGGATCTATGGTTTTTTTTTTTTTTCTTTTCTGTTTTTTGGGGGGTTGATCCTGTTCTTTTTTGGGGTGTTTTTGACGTGTTTTGGGGTCTCCGCTGGGTTTTACTTGGCTTCTTATTGG
The DNA here is from genome assembly GCF_964211825.1 of Aythya ferina. Lineage (NCBI taxonomy): Eukaryota > Metazoa > Chordata > Aves > Anseriformes > Anatidae > Aythya > Aythya ferina. The sequence continues at coordinate 433,753 of NW_028181455.1, forward strand.
TCATCATGGTGGAAAAGTGTAAATTGAGGGTTTTGGAGAACATCAGGTAGGTTTAGGGGGACTTTTGGGGTGGATCTATGGCTTTTGGGATTTTCTTTCGTTTTTGCGTGTGATCGTGTTCTTTTTGGGTTGTTTTTGACGTGTTTTGTGGTCTCCGTTGGGTTTTGTTGGGTTTTCCTTTGTCATCATGGTGGAAAAGTGTAAATTGTGGGTTTTGGAGATCATCATGTAGGTTTGGGGGGACTTTTGGGGTGGATCTATGGCTTTTGGGGTTTTCTTTCGTTTTTGGGGGTGATCCTGTTCTTGTTTGGGTTGTTTATGACGTTTTTTGGGGTCTCCGTTGGGTGTTGTTGGGTTCCTAATGGGTTTTATGGTGGTCGGGAGTGGACTTTGAGATTTGGAGAACATCAGGTAGGTTTAGGGGGACATTTGGGGTGGATCTATGGTTTTGGGGTATTTTCTTCCAGTTTTCTGGGGTGATCCTGTTCTTTTTTGTGGTGTTTTTGACGTGTTTTGTGGTCTCCGTTAGGTTTTGTTGGGTTCTTGTATTCATCATGGTGAATGGGAGTGAAATGTGGGATTTGGAGAAGATCAGGTGGGTTTAGGGTGGCTTTGTGGGGAAATTCATGGTTTTTGTTTTTTTTTTTTCTTCTTATCCAGTTCTTTTTTGTGGTGTTTTTAACGTTTTTTGGGGTCTCCGTTGGGTTTCGTTGGGTTTTCCGTTGTCATCATGGTGGAAAATGGTAAATTGTGGGTTTTGGAGAACATCAGGTAGGTTTAGGGGGCCTTTTGGGGTGGATCTATGTCTTTTGGGGTTTACTTCTGTTATTTTGGGATGATCCTGTTCTTTTTTGGGGTGTTTATGCCGTGTTTTGGTGTCTCCGTTGGGCTTTGTTGGGTTCCTAATGGGTTTTATGGTGGTTGGGAGTGGACTTTGGGTTTTGGAGAACATCAGTGTGGTGTTTTTACCGTGCTGGGCAGCTAAACCCCACAACCGCTCTCTCACTCCCCCTCCTTTAGATGAGGAGGGGGAGAAGTAAAGCAAAGAACAACTCACGGGTTGAGATAAGGATAATTATTTAAAGGGAAATAATTATAATAATTAAATAAAGACTACCATGAACTAAACAATTTAACTAAGGGGAAGTAAAAGGGAAAAGGGGAACAAGGGAGGAAAACAAACAAACAAAATAAATGAAAGCTATATGGAAGTGCAGAGGAAAGAAATTACTCTCTACTTCCCACAAATGAGCGATGATTGACCACGTCCTTGAAGCAAGGCCTCAACGCACGCAGCCGGTGTTCGAGAGGAGGACCGAGGTCTTCTCAACGAGAGCCCACCCCTCCCCTCTTCTTCCTGTTTCCTCCTTTTATTGCTGAGTGTGACACCACATGGTATGGAATATCCCTTTGATTGGTTTAGGTCAGCTGCCATAGTGATGTTTCTCTCCTCACTTTTTGCCCACCCCCTAGGAGGGTTAGAGAAAGGCCCAATGCTGTGCCACTGCTGCTCAGCAGTAGACACAACACTGGTGTGATAACACTGCTGTTCCAGCTACAAGTACAGAGTACGGCACTGTATGGGCTGCTGCCGGGAAAGTTAACATTCCAGCCAGACCCAGTACAATCAGGTAGGTTTAGGGTGGTTTTGGGGTGGATCTATGATTTTGGGGATTTTCTTTCGTTTTTGGGCGTGATCCTATTCTTTTTGGGGGTGTTTGTGACGTGTTTTATGGTCTCCGTTGGGTTTTGTTGCGTTTTCCGTTGTCATCGTGGTGGAAAATGGTAAATTGCGATTTTTGGAGAACTTCAGGTAGTTTTAGGGGGACTTCTGGGGTGGATTCATGGTATTTGAGTTTTTCTTCTGTTTTTTGGGGTGATCCTGTTCTTTTCTGGGGTATTTTTGACGTGTTTTTGGGTCTCCGTTGGGTTTCGTTGTGTTGTCAGTCGTCGTTAAGTTCAATGGGAGTGGATTGTGGGGTTTGGAGACGATCAGGTGAGTTTAGGGTGGTTTTGGGGGGAAATTCATGGTATTGGGGTTTTCTCTTCTGATCCAGTTCTTTTTTGGCGTGTTTTTGATGTGTTTTTGGGTCTCCGTTGGGTTTTAGTTGGGTTCTTGTTGGTCATCATGTTGGAAAATTGTAAATTGTGGGTTTTGGAGAATATCAGGTAGGTTTAGGGTGGTTTTGGGGTGGATCTATGGTTTTGGGGTTTTCTTCTGTTTTTTTTTTTTTTTTTTTTTTTTTTGTGGTGATCGTGTTCTTTTTTGGGGTGTTTTTGACGTGTTTTGGGGTCTCCGTTGCGTTTTACTTGGCTTCTTATTAGTCATCATGGTGGAAAAGTGTAAATTGTGGGTTTTGGAGAACATCAGGTAGGTTTAGGGGGACCTTCGGGGTGGATCTATGGCTTTTGGTATTTTCTTGTGTTTTCTGGGGTGATCGTGTTCTTTTTTGGCGTGTTTTTGACGTGTTTTGTGGTCTCCCTTGGGTTTTAGTTGGCTTCTTATTGGTCTTCATGTTGGAATAGTTTAAATTGTGGGTTTTGGAGAACATCAGGTAGGTTTAGGGGGATATTTGGGGTGGATCTATGGCTTTTGGGATTATCTTCCAGGTTTGGGGTTGATGGCGTTCTTGTTTGGGGTGTTTTTGAAGTGTTTTGTGGTCTCCATTGGATTTCGTTGGGTTCTCGTTGGTCTTTAAGTTCAATGGGAGTGGATTGTGGGTTTTGGAGAAGATCAAGAGAGTTTAGGGTGGTTTGGGGGGAAATTCATGGTATTGGGTTTTTTTCTTCTGATCCTGTTCTTTTTTGGCGTGTTTTTGACGTGTTTTTGGGTCTCCGTTGGGTTTTAGTTGGGTTTTGTTCGTAATCATGTTGGAAAATGGAAAATTCTGGGTTTTGGAGAACACCTGGTAGGTTTAGGATGGTTTTGGGATGGATCTATGGTTTTTTTTTTTTTTCTTTTCTGTTTTTTGGGGGGTTGATCCTGTTCTTTTTTGGGGTGTTTTTGACGTGTTTTGGGGTCTCCGCTGGGTTTTACTTGGCTTCTTATTGGTCATCATGGTGGAAAAGTGTAAATTGAGGGTTTTGGAGAACATCAGGTAGGTTTAGGGGGACTTTTGGGGTGGATCTATGGCTTTTGGGATTTTCTTTCGTTTTTGCGTGTGATCGTGTTCTTTTTGGGTTGTTTTTGACGTGTTTTGTGGTCTCCGTTGGGTTTTGTTGGGTTTTCCTTTGTCATCATGGTGGAAAAGTGTAAATTGTGGGTTTTGGAGATCATCATGTAGGTTTGGGGGGACTTTTGGGGTGGATCTATGGCTTTTGGGGTTTTCTTTCGTTTTTGGGGGTGATCCTGTTCTTGTTTGGGTTGTTTATGACGTTTTTTGGGGTCTCCGTTGGGTGTTGTTGGGTTCCTAATGGGTTTTATGGTGGTCGGGAGTGGACTTTGAGATTTGGAGAACATCAGGTAGGTTTAGGGGGACATTTGGGGTGGATCTATGGTTTTGGGGTATTTTCTTCCAGTTTTCTGGGGTGATCCTGTTCTTTTTTGTGGTGTTTTTGACGTGTTTTGTGGTCTCCGTTAGGTTTTGTTGGGTTCTTGTATTCATCATGGTGAATGGGAGTGAAATGTGGGATTTGGAGAAGATCAGGTGGGTTTAGGGTGGCTTTGTGGGGAAATTCATGGTTTTTGTTTTTTTTTTTTCTTCTTATCCAGTTCTTTTTTGTGGTGTTTTTAACGTTTTTTGGGGTCTCCGTTGGGTTTCGTTGGGTTTTCCGTTGTCATCATGGTGGAAAATGGTAAATTGTGGGTTTTGGAGAACATCAGGTAGGTTTAGGGGGCCTTTTGGGGTGGATCTATGTCTTTTGGGGTTTACTTCTGTTATTTTGGGATGATCCTGTTCTTTTTTGGGGTGTTTATGCCGTGTTTTGGTGTCTCCGTTGGGCTTTGTTGGGTTCCTAATGGGTTTTATGGTGGTTGGGAGTGGACTTTGGGTTTTGGAGAACATCAGTGTGGTGTTTTTACCGTGCTGGGCAGCTAAACCCCACAACCGCTCTCTCACTCCCCCTCCTTTAGATGAGGAGGGGGAGAAGTAAAGCAAAGAACAACTCACGGGTTGAGATAAGGATAATTATTTAAAGGGAAATAATTATAATAATTAAATAAAGACTACCATGAACTAAACAATTTAACTAAGGGGAAGTAAAAGGGAAAAGGGGAACAAGGGAGGAAAACAAACAAACAAAATAAATGAAAGCTATATGGAAGTGCAGAGGAAAGAAATTACTCTCTACTTCCCACAAATGAGCGATGATTGACCACGTCCTTGAAGCAAGGCCTCAACGCACGCAGCCGGTGTTCGAGAGGAGGACCGAGGTCTTCTCAACGAGAGCCCACCCCTCCCCTCTTCTTCCTGTTTCCTCCTTTTATTGCTGAGTGTGACACCACATGGTATGGAATATCCCTTTGATTGGTTTAGGTCAGCTGCCATAGTGATGTTTCTCTCCTCACTTTTTGCCCACCCCCTAGGAGGGTTAGAGAAAGGCCCAATGCTGTGCCACTGCTGCTCAGCAGTAGACACAACACTGGTGTGATAACACTGCTGTTCCAGCTACAAGTACAGAGTACGGCACTGTATGGGCTGCTGCCGGGAAAGTTAACATTCCAGCCAGACCCAGTACAATCAGGTAGGTTTAGGGTGGTTTTGGGGTGGATCTATGATTTTGGGGATTTTCTTTCGTTTTTGGGCGTGATCCTATTCTTTTTGGGGGTGTTTGTGACGTGTTTTATGGTCTCCGTTGGGTTTTGTTGCGTTTTCCGTTGTCATCGTGGTGGAAAATGGTAAATTGCGATTTTTGGAGAACTTCAGGTAGTTTTAGGGGGACTTCTGGGGTGGATTCATGGTATTTGAGTTTTTCTTCTGTTTTTTGGGGTGATCCTGTTCTTTTCTGGGGTATTTTTGACGTGTTTTTGGGTCTCCGTTGGGTTTCGTTGTGTTGTCAGTCGTCGTTAAGTTCAATGGGAGTGGATTGTGGGGTTTGGAGACGATCAGGTGAGTTTAGGGTGGTTTTGGGGGGAAATTCATGGTATTGGGGTTTTCTCTTCTGATCCAGTTCTTTTTTGGCGTGTTTTTGATGTGTTTTTGGGTCTCCGTTGGGTTTTAGTTGGGTTCTTGTTGGTCATCATGTTGGAAAATTGTAAATTGTGGGTTTTGGAGAATATCAGGTAGGTTTAGGGTGGTTTTGGGGTGGATCTATGGTTTTGGGGTTTTCTTCTGTTTTTTTTTTTTTTTTTTTTTTTTTTGTGGTGATCGTGTTCTTTTTTGGGGTGTTTTTGACGTGTTTTGGGGTCTCCGTTGCGTTTTACTTGGCTTCTTATTAGTCATCATGGTGGAAAAGTGTAAATTGTGGGTTTTGGAGAACATCAGGTAGGTTTAGGGGGACCTTCGGGGTGGATCTATGGCTTTTGGTATTTTCTTGTGTTTTCTGGGGTGATCGTGTTCTTTTTTGGCGTGTTTTTGACGTGTTTTGTGGTCTCCCTTGGGTTTTAGTTGGCTTCTTATTGGTCTTCATGTTGGAATAGTTTAAATTGTGGGTTTCGGAGAACATCAGGTAGGTTTAGGGGGATATTTGGGGTGGATCTATGGCTTTTGGGATTATCTTCCAGGTTTGGGGTTGATGGCGTTCTTGTTTGGGGTGTTTTTGAAGTGTTTTGTGGTCTCCATTGGATTTCGTTGGGTTCTCGTTGGTCGTTAAGTTCAATGGGAGTGGATTGTGGGTTTTGGAGAAGATCAAGAGAGTTTAGGGTGGTTTGGGGGGAAATTCATGGTATTGGGTTTTTTTCTTCTGATCCTGTTCTTTTTTGGCGTGTTTTTGACGTGTTTTTGGGTCTCCGTTGGGTTTTAGTTGGGTTTTGTTCGTAATCATGTTGGAAAATGGAAAATTCTGGGTTTTGGAGAACACCTGGTAGGTTTAGGATGGTTTTGGGATGGATCTATGGTTTTGTTTTTTTTTTTTCTGTTTTTTTGGGGGGTTGATCCTGTTCTTTTTTGGGGTGTTTTTGACGTGTTTTGGGGTCTCCGCTGGGTTTCGTTGGGTTTTCCTTTGTCATCATGGTGGAAAAGTGTAAATTGTGGGTTTTGGAGAACATCAGGTAGGTTAAGGGGGACTTTTGGGGTGGATCTATGGCTTTTGGGATTATCTTTCTGGTTTGGGGTTGATCGCGTTCTTGTTTGGGGTGTTTTTGAAGTGTTTTGTGGTCTCCATTGGATTTCGATGGGTTCTCGTTGGTCGTTAAGTTCAATGGGAGTGGATTGTGGGTTTTGGAGAAGATCAAGTGAGTTTAGGGTGGTTTGAAGGGAAATTCATGGTATTGGGGTTTTTTCTTCTGATCCTGTTCTTTTTGGGCGTGTTTTTGACGTGTTTTGGGGTCTCCGCTGGGTTTTAGTTGGGTTTTGTTCGTAATCATGTTGGAAAATGGAAAATTCTGGGTTTTGGAGAACACCTGGTAGGTTTAGGATGGTTTTGGGATGGATCTATGGTTTTTTTTTTTTTTTTTCTGTTTTTTTGGGGGGTTGATCCTGTTCTTTTTTGGGGTGTTTTTGACGTGTTTTGGGGTCTCCGCTGGGTTTCGTTGGGTTTTCCTTTGTCATCATGGTGGAAAAGTGTAAATTGAGGGTTTTGGAGAACATCAGGTAGGTTTAGGGGGACTTTTGGGGTGGATCTATGGCTTTTGGGATTTTCTTTCGTTTTTGCGTGTGATCGTGTTCTTTTTGGGTTGTTTTTGACGTGTTTTGTGGTCTCCGTTGGGTTTTGTTGGGTTTTCCTTTGTCATCATGGTGGAAAAGTGTAAATTGTGGGTTTTGGAGATCATCATGTAGGTTTGGGGGGACTTTTGGGGTGGATCTATGGCTTTTGGGGTTTTCTTTCGTTTTTGGGGGTGATCCTGTTCTTGTTTGGGTTGTTTATGACGTTTTTTGGGGTCTCCGTTGGGTGTTGTTGGGTTCCTAATGGGTTTTATGGTGGTCGGGAGTGGACTTTGGGATTTGGAGAACATCAGGTAGGTTTAGGGGGACATTTGGGGTGGATCTATGGTTTTGGGGTATTTTCTTCCAGTTTTCTGGGGTGATCCTGTTCTTTTTTGTGGTGTTTTTGACGTGTTTTGTGGTCTCCGTTAGGTTTTGTTGGGTTCTTGTATTCATCATGGTGAATGGGAGTGAAATGTGGGATTTGGAGAAGATCAGGTGGGTTTAGGGTGGCTTTGTGGGGAAATTCATGGTTTTTGTTTTTTTTTTTTTCTTCTTATCCAGTTCTTTTTTGTGGTGTTTTTAACGTTTTTTGGGGTCTCCGTTGGGTTTCGTTGGGTTTTCCGTTGTCATCATGGTGGAAAATGGTAAATTGTGGGTTTTGGAGAACATCAGGTAGGTTTAGGGGGCCTTTTGGGGGTGGATCTATGTCTTTTGGGGTTTACTTCTGTTATTTTGGGATGATCCTGTTCTTTTTTGGGGTGTTTATGCCGTGTTTTGGTGTCTCCGTTGGGCTTTGTTGGGTTCCTAATGGGTTTTATGGTGGTTGGGAGTGGACTTTGGGTTTTGGAGAACATCAGTGTGGTGTTTTTACCGTGCTGGGCAGCTAAACCCCACAACCGCTCTCTCACTCCCCCTCCTTTAGATGAGGAGGGGGAGAAGTAAAGCAAAGAACAACTCACGGGTTGAGATAAGGATAATTATTTAAAGGGAAATAATTATAATAATTAAATAAAGACTACCATGAACTAAACAATTTAACTAAGGGGAAGTAAAAGGGAAAAGGGGAACAAGGGAGGAAAACAAACAAACAAAATAAATGAAAGCTATATGGAAGTGCAGAGGAAAGAAATTACTCTCTACTTCCCACAAATGAGTGATGATTGACCACGTCCTTGAAGCAAGGCCTCAACGCACGCAGCCGGTGTTCAAGAGGAGGACCGAGGTCTTCTCAACGAGAGCCCACCCCTCCCCTCTTCTTCCTGTTTCCTCCTTTTATTGCTGAGTGTGACACCACATGGTATGGAATATCCCTTTGATTGGTTTAGGTCAGCTGCCATAGTGATGTTTCTCTCCTCACTTTTTGCCCACCCCCTAGGAGGGTTAGAGAAAGGCCCAATGCTGTGCCACTGCTGGTGTGATAACACTGCTGTTCCAGCTACAAGTACAGAGTACAGCACTGTATGGGCTGCTGCCGGGAAAGTTAACATTCCAGCCAGACCCAGTACAATCAGGTAGGTTTAGGGTGGTTTTGGGGTGGATCTATGATTTTGGGGATTTTCTTTCGTTTTTGGGCGTGATCCTATTCTTTTTGGGGGTGTTTGTGACGTGTTTTATGGTCTCCATTGGGTTTTGTTGCGTTTTCCGTTGTCATCGTGGTGGAAAATGGTAAATTGCGATTTTTGGAGAACTTCAGGTAGTTTTAGGGGGACTTCTGGGGTGGATTCATGGTATTTGAGTTTTTCTTCTGTTTTTTGGGGTGATCCTGTTCTTTTCTGGGGTATTTTTGACGTGTTTTTGGGTCTCCGTTGGGTTTCGTTGTGTTGTCGGTCGTCGTTAAGTTCAATGGGAGTGGATTGTGGGGTTTGGAGACGATCAGGTGAGTTTAGGGTGGTTTTGGGGAGAAATTCATGGTATTGGGGTTTTTTCTTCTGATCCAGTTTATTTTTTGGCGTGTTTTAGATGTGTTTTGGGGTCTCCGTTGGGTTTTAGTTGGGTTCTTGTTGGTCATCATGGTGGAAAAGTGTAAATTGTGGGTTTTGGAGAACATCAGGTATGTTTAGGGGGACCTTTGGGGTGGATCTATGGCTTTTGGGATTTTCTTGTGTTTTCTGGGGTGATCCTGTTCTTTTCTGGCGTGTTTTTGACGTGTTTTGTGGTCTCCGTTGGGTTTTAGTTGGCTTCTTATTGTTCTTCATGTTGGAATAGTTTACATTGTGGGTTTTGGAGAACATCAGGTAGGTTTAGGGGGACTTTTGGGGTGGATCTATGGCTTTTGGGATTATCTTCCAGGTTTGGGGTTGATCGCGTTCTTGTTCGGGGTGTTTTTGAAGTGTTTTGTGGTCTCCATTGGATTTCGTTGGGTTCTCGTTGGTCGTTAACCCCCTAACCCCCTAACCCTAACCCTAACCCTAATCCTAACCCTAACCGTAACGGATCCCTAATCCTAAAACTAACAAAACCCTAACCCTAACCCTAAACGTAACCCTAACCTTAAGCCTATCCCTAACAGGATCCTAACCCAAACCCTAACCCTAACCCTAACCCCAACGCTTACCAAACCCTAACCCGTAACCAAAACCGAACCCTAATATTAATCCTAACCCTAACCCTAACCCTAACCCTAAGAGAACCCTAACCATACCCTAACCCTAACCCTAACCTAAACCTTAACCAAAACCTATCCGTAACCCTAACTCTACCCGTAACCGTAACCCTAACCCTAACATTACCCCTAAAGATAACCCTAACCCTAACCCTAACGGAACCATAAGTCTAAACCTAACCCAAACCTAACCTAATCCTAAACCTCACCCTAACCTCAACCTAAACCTAACCCAAATCCTAAACCTAAACCTAACCCCAACCCTAACCCTAACCCTAACCCTAACCCTAACCCTAACCCTAACCCTAACCCTAACCCTAACCCTAACCCTTACCCTAACCCTAACCCTAGCCCTAACCCAACCCTAACCCTAACAGAACCCTAATCATAACCCTAACCCTAAGCTAACCCTAACATAACCCTAACCCTACCCTAACAATAACACTAACCCTTAAGATAAACCAAACCCTAACCCTAACTCTAACCCTATCCCTAACCCTAACTTTTACCCTAACCTAACCCTATCCCTAAACATAACCTAAACCTAACCCTAATCCTTACCCTAACCCTAACACTAAATCTAACCTAACCCTATCCCTAAACATAACCTAAACCTAACGCTACTCCTAACCCTAACCCTAACAGAACCCTAACCCTAACCCTAACCCTAAACGTAATCCTATCCCTAACACTAACGCGAACCCTAACCCTAACCCTAACCCTAACACAACCTTAACCGTAACCCTAACCCTAACCCTAACCGAACACTAATCCTAAACCTAAACATACCCCTAACCCTAACCGTAACCGTAACCCTAACCCTAACCCTAACAGAACCTTAACCGTAACCCTAACCCTAACCCTAACCGAACACTAACCCTAAACCTAAACATACCCCTAACCCTAACCGTAACCCTAACCCATACCCTAACCTAATCCTAACCATAACCCTAACCGAACCCTAACCCTAATCCTTACCCTAACCATAACCCTAAATCTAACCTAACCTAACCCTATCCCTAACCATAACCTAAACCTAACCCTAATCTTAACCCTAACCCGAAACCTAAAGGAACCCTAACCCTAAACCTAACCCTAACCCTTACGATAACCCTAACCCTAAAACTAACACTAACCCTAACCATACCCTAACTCTAACCCTGAACATAACAAAACCCTAACCCTAAACCTAAACTTAACCCTAACTTTAACCCTAACCTAACCCCAACCCTAACCCTAACACTAACCCTAACCCTAACCCTAACCCTAACCTTACCCTAACACTTACGATAACCCTACCCTAACCCTTACCCTTACGATAGCCCTAACACTTACTCTAACCCTAACCCTAACCTAACCCTTACCCTGAACTTAACCCTAACCCTAACCCTAACCCTAACCCTATCCGTAACGTAACACTAACCCTAAACCTAACCCTACCCGTAACCCTACCCCTAACCCTAACCCTAACCCTAACCGTAACCGTAACCCTGACGATAACCCTACCCTAACCCTAACCCTAACACTAACACTAACCCCACCAGAAACCTAATCGTAAACCTAACCCTAACCCTAACACTAACCCTAACCGTAACGATAACCCTAACCCTAACCCTAACCCTAACCGTAACGGAACCCTAATCCTAACCCTAACAAAACCCTAACACTAACCCTAACCCTAACCGTAACCCTAACCTTAAGCCTATCCCTAACAGAATCCTAACCCAAAACCTAACCCTAACCCTAAACCTAACCCTAACCCTAATCCTAACCCTAACCCTTACCCTAACACTAACACTAAACCTAACCCTAAACCTAACCGTAACCCTAACCCTAACATAAACCTAAGTTAACACTAAAACTAACCCTAACCCTAAAACTAACCCTAACCCTAAACCTAAATCTAATCCTAACCGTAACACTAACTTTAACCCTAACCCTAAGCCTAAACCTAACCCTAATCCTAACCCTAACCCTAACCCTAACCCTAAACCTAACCCTATCTCTAACCCTAACCCTTACCCTAACAATAACCCAACGCTAAACCTAACCCTAGCCTAACCCTAATCCTAACCCTAACCCTAACCATAACCCTAATCCTAACCCGAACATAACCCTAACCCTAACCGTAACCCTAAACCTAAGCCTAATCCTAACCCTAACCCTAACCCTAACCTTAACCCTACCACTAACCCTAAACCTAACCGTAACCCTAAACCAAAACCTATCTCTGACCCTAACCCTAGCCCTTACCCTAACACTAACCGTAACACAACCCTAACCCTAAGCCTAACCCTAATCCTAACCCAAACCCATACCCTAACATAACCCTAACCCTAACCCTAAACCTAAGACTAATCCTAACCCTAACCCTAACCCTAACCCTAACCCTAACCCTAACCCTAACCCTAACCCTAACCCTAACCCTAACCCCAACCCTAACCCTAACCCTAACCCTTATATAACACTAGCCCTAACCGTAACCATAATGCTGAACCTAACCCTAACCCTAACCCTAACCCTAACCCTAACCCTAACCCTTACCCTAACCCTAACACTAACTCTATTACTTAACCGAACCCTAACCCTAAACCGAAACCTAACTTAATCCCTAACCCAAACCCTAACCATTACCCTAATATTAAACCTAACCCTAACCCTAAACCTAACCCTAATCCTAACCCAAACCTTAACACTAATATAAACCTAAGTTACCCCTAAACGTATCCCTAAACCTAACCCTAACCCTAAACCTAAACGTAAACCTAACCCTAACCCTAACCCTAACCCTAACCCTAACCCTAAACCTAAACGTAAACCTAACCCTAACCCTAACCCTAACCATGAACCTAACACTAAACCTAACCCTAACGCTAAGAGAACACTATCCCTTACCCTAACCCTATCCCTAACCCTATCCCTAACCCTAACCCTAACCCTAACCCTAACTCTAACCCTAACCCTAACCCTAACCCTAACCCTAAGAGAACACTAACCCTAACCCTAAAACTAACCCTAACACTAACCTTAACCCTAACCCTAAGCCTAACCCTAACCCTAAACCTAAACCTAACCCTAACCCTTACCCTAAGAGAACACTAATCCTAAACCTAACCCTAATCCTAACCCTAACCCTAACCCTAACCCTACCCCTAAGAGAACACTAATCCTAAACCTAACCCTAACCCTTACCCTAACCTTAACCCTAACCCTAACCCTGACCCTAACACTAACCCTAACCCTAAGAGAACCCTAACCGTAAACCTAACCCTAACCCTAACCCTAACACTAACCCTAACCCTAACCCTAAAGCTACACCTAACCATTACCCTAATCCTAACCCTATCCCTAAGAGAACACTAACCCTAACCCTAACCCTAACTCTAACCCTAATCCTAACCCTAACCCTAAACCTAACCCTAACACTAACCATAACCCTAACCCTAACCCTAAGAGAACACTAACCCTAACACTAACCCTAACCCTAACCCTAACCCTAAGAGAACACTAACCCTAACCCTAACCCTAAACCTAACACTAAATCTAACCAAAACCCTTACCCTAACCCTAACCTTAACCTTAACCCTAACCCTAACCCTAACCCTAACCCTAACCCTAACCCTAAGCCTAACCCTAAACCTAAACCTAACCCTATGCCTAACCCTAACCCTAACGCTAAGAGAACACTAAACCTAACCCTAACCCTAACCCTAAACCTAACCCTAACTCTAATCCAAACCCTTACCCTAACCCTAACCCTAACCCTAACCCTAACCCTAAGAGAACCCTAACCCTAACCCTAACCCTAACGCTAACCCTTACCCTAACCCTAACCCTAACACTAACACTAAACCTAACCCTAACCCTAACCCTAACCCTAACCCTATCCCTAAGAGAACCCTAACCCTAAGAGAACCCTAACCCTAACCCTAACCTTAACCCTAACCTTAACCCTAAACCTAAGAGAACACTAACCCTAACCCTAACCCTAACCCTAACCCTAACCCTTACCCTAAGAGAACCCTAACCCTAAACCTAACCCTAACCCCAACCCTAACCCTAACCCTAAACCTAAACCTAAACCTAACCCTAACTCTAACCCAAAGAGAACCCTAACCCTAAGAGAACCCTGACCTTAACCCTAACCCTAAACCTAACCCTAACCCTAACCTTAACCCTAACTCTAAGAGAACACTAAACCTAACCCTAACCCTAACCTAAACCTAACCCTAACCCTAACCCTAAGCCTAACCCTAAGAGAAACCTAACCCTAACCCTAATCCTAACGCTAACACTAACCCTAACCCTAACCCTAACCCTAACCCTAACCCTAACCCTAACCCTAACCCTAACCCTAACCCTAACCCTAACCCTAAGAGAACACTAACCCTAACCGTAACCCT
>NW_028181455.1:477500-485000 GCF_964211825.1 Aythya ferina
AACCCTAACATTAAGAGATCCCTAACCCTAAGAGAACCCTAACCCTAACCCTAACCCTAACCCTAACCCTAACCCTAACCCTAAACCTAAACCTACCACTAACCATAACCCTAACCCTAACCCTAACCCTAACCCTAACCCTAACCCTAACCCTAGCCCTAACCCTTATCCTAAGAGAACACTAACCCTAACCCTAACTCTAACCCTAAGAGAACCCTAACCCTAACCCTAACCCTAACCCTAACCCTAACCCTAACTCTAACCCTAACCCTAAGAGAACACTAACCCTAACCCTAACCCTAAGAGAACCCTAACCCTAACCCTAACCCTAACCCTAACCTTACCCTAACCCTAAACCTAAACCTATGAGATCACTAACCCTAAACCTAACCCTGACCCTAAGAGAACCCTAACCATTACCCTAACCCTAACCCTAAACCTAACCCTAACACTAACCCAGCCCTAATCCTAACTCTAACCCTAACTCTAACCCTAACTCTAACTCTAAGAGAACACTAACCCTAACCCTAAAACTAACCCTATCACTAACCTTAACCCTAACCCTAACCCTAACCCTAACCCTAACCCTAACCCTAACCCTAACCCTAACCCTAACCCTAAATCTAACCCTAACCCTAAACCTAACCCTAACCCTTACCCTACCCCTAACGCTAAACCTAACCCTAACCATAACCCTAACCTAAATCCTAATCTTAACCCTAACCCTAACCCTAACCCTAAGACAACACTAATCCTAAACCTAACCCTAATCCTAACCGTAACTCTAACCCTAACCCTAAGAGAACACAAATCCTAAACCTAACCCTAACCCTAACACTAACCCTAACCCTAACCCTAACGCTACACCTAACCATTACCCTAACCCTAACCCTAACCCTAACCCTAAACTTAACCCTAACCCTAACCCTAACCCTAACCCTAACCCTAACCCTAACCAGAAGAGAACCCTAACCCTAACCCTTACCCTAACCATAACCCTAACCCTAACCCTAAGAGAACACTAACTCTAACCCTAACCCTAACCCTAACCCTAACCCTAACCCTAACCCTAACCCTAACCCTAAACCTAACCCTAACCCTTACCCTAACCCTAACCCTAAGAGATACCTAACCCTAACCCTAACCCTAAGAGAACACTAATCCTAAACCTAACCCTAATCCTAACCCTAACCCTAACCCTAACCCTAACCCTAAAAGAACAGTAATCCTAAACTTAACCCTAACCCTAACCCTAACCCTAACCCTAACCCTAACCCTAACCCTAACCCTAACCCTAACCCTAACCCTAACCCTAACCCTAACCCTAACCCTAACCCTAACCCTAAGAGAACCCTAACCCTAACCCTAACCCTAAACCTAACCCTAACCGAAACCCTAACCTTAACCCTAACCCTAACCCTAAACCTAACCCTAACCCTAACCCTAATCCTTACCCTAACCCTAACCGTAACCCTTTCCCTAACTCTAACCCTAACCCTAACCCTAACCCTAAACGTAAGAGAACAATAACCCTAACCCTAACCCTAACCCTAATCCTAACCCTAACCGTAACCCTAACCCTAACCCTAAACCTAACCCTAACCCTAACCCTAACCCTAACCCTAAGAGATACCTAACCCTAACCCTAACCCTAACCCTAACCCTAACCCTAACCCTAACCCTAACCCTAACCCTAACCCTAACGCTACACCTAACCATTACCCTATCCCTAACCCTAACCCTAAACCTAACCCTTGCCATAACCCTACCCCTAACGAAACCCTAAACCTAAGCCTAACGCTAACCCTCAGAAAACCGTAATCCTAACAATAACCCTAACCCTAACCCTAACCCTTACCCTAAACCTAATCCTAACCCTAAGAGAACACTATCCCTTACCCTAACACTATCCCTAACCCTAACCCTAACCCTAACCCTAACCCTAACCCTAACCCTAACCCTAACCCTAACCCTAACCCTAACCCTAACCCTAACCCTAACCCTAACCCTAACCCTAACCCTAACCCTAACACTAACCCTAACCCTAATCCTAACCCTAACCCTAACCCTAACCTTAACACTAACCCTAACCCTAACCCTAACCCTAACCCTAACCCTAACCCTAACCCTAAGAGAACCCTAACCCTATCCCTAAAAGAACACTAACCCTAACCCTAAGAGAACTCTAACCTTAACCCTAACCCTAACCCGAACCCTAACCCTAACCTAACCCTAACCCTAACCCTAACCCTAACCCTAACCCTAACCCTATCCTTAACCCTAAACCTAACGCTAACACTAACCCTAAGTGAACCCTAGCTCTAACTCTAAGAGAACCCTAACCCTAAACCTAAACCTAACACTAACCATAACCCTAAACCTAACCCTAACCCTAACCCTAACCCTAACCCTAACCCTAACCCTAACCCTAACCCTAACCCTAGCCCTAACCCTTATCCTAAGAGAACACTAACCCTAACCCTAACCCTAACCCTAAGAGAACCCTAACCCTAACCCTAACCCTAACCCTAACCCTAACCCTAAACCTAACCCTAACCCTAACCCTAACCCTAACCCTAACCCTAACCCTAAGAGAACACTAACCCTAACCCTAACCCTAAGAGAACCCTAACCCTAACCCTATCCCTAACCCTAACCTTACCCTAACCCTAAACCTAAACCTATGAGATCACTAACCCTAAACCTAAGCCTGACCCTAAGAGAACCCTAACCATTACCCTAACCCTAACCCTAAACCTAACCCTAACCCTAACCCAGCCCTAATCCTAACTCTAACCCTAACTCTAACCCTAACTCTAACTCTAAGAGAACACTAACCCTAACCCTAAAACTAACACTATCACTAACCCTAACCCTAACCCTAACCCTAACCCTAACCCTAATCCTAACCCTAAGAGAACACTAACCCTAAGAGAACCCTGACCCTAACCCTAACCCTAACCCTAACCCTGAACCTAAACCTAACCCTAACCCTACCCCTAACGCTAAACATAACCCTAACCCTAACACTAACCCTAACCCTAACCCTAAACCTAACACTAACCCTAACTCTAACCCTAACTCTAACCCTAACACTAACCTTAACCCTAACCCTAAACCTAACCCTAACCCTAATCCTAACCCTAACCCTAACCATAAGAGAACACTAATCCTAAACCTAACTCTAATCCTAACCCTAACCCTAACCCTAAGAGAACACTAATCCTAAACATATCCGTAACCCTAACCCTAACCCTAACACTAACCCTAACCCTAAGAGAACCCTAACCCTAAACCTAACACTAACCCTAACCCTAACCCTAACCCTAACCCTAACCCTAACCCTAACCCTAACCCTAACCCTAACCCTAACCCTAACCCTAACCCTAACCCTAACCCTAACCCTAACCCTAACCCTAAACCTAACACTAACCCTAACGCTACACCTAACCATTACCCTAACCCTAACCCTTACCCTAACCCTAACCCTAACCCTAATCCTAACCCTAACCCTAACATTAAGAGATCCCTAACCCTAAGAGAACCCTAACCCTAACCTTAACCCTAACCCTAACCCTAACCCTAACCCTAAACCTAACACTAACCATAACCCTAACCCTAACCCTAACCCTAACCCTAACCCTAACCCTAACCCTAGCCCTAACCCTTATACTAAGAGAACACTAACCCTAACCCTAACTCTAACCCTAAGAGAACCCTAACCCTAACCCTAACCCTAACCCTAACCCTAACTCTAACCCTAACCCTAAGAGAACACTAACCCTAACCCTAACCCTAAGAGAACCCTAACCCTAACCCTAACCCTAACCCTAACCTTACCCTAACCCTAAACCTAAACCTATGAGATCACTAACCCTAAACCTAACCCTGACCCTAAGAGAACCCTAACCATTACCCTAACCCTAACCCTAAACCTAACCCTAACACTAACCCAGCCCTAATCCTAACTCTAACCCTAACTCTAACCCTAACTCTAACTCTAAGAGAACACTAACCCTAACCCTAAAACTAACCCTATCACTAACCTTAACCCTAACCCTAACCCTAACCCTAACCCTAACCCTAACCCTAACCCTAACCCTAACCCTAAATCTAACCCTAACCCTAAACCTAACCCTAACCCTTACCCTACCCCTAACGCTAAACCTAACCCTAACCATAACCCTAACCTAAATCCTAATCTTAACCCTAACCCTAACCCTAACCCTAAGAGAACACTAATCCTAAACCTAACCCTAATCCTAACCGTAACTCTAACCCTAACCCTAAGAGAACACAAATCCTAAACCTAACCCTAACCCTAACACTAACCCTAACCCTAACCCTAACGCTACACCTAACCATTACCCTAACCCTAACCCTAACCCTAACCCTAAACTTAACCCTAACCCTAACCCTAACCCTAACCCTAACCCTAACCCTAACCAGAAGAGAACCCTAACCCTAACCCTTACCCTAACCATAACCCTAACCCTAACCCTAAGAGAACACTAACTCTAACCCTAACCCTAACCCTAACCCTAACCCTAACCCTAACCCTAACCCTAACCCTAAACCTAACCCTAACCCTTACCCTAACCCTAACCCTAAGAGATACCTAACCCTAACCCTAACCCTAAGAGAACACTAATCCTAAACCTAACCCTAATCCTAACCCTAACCCTAACCCTAACCCTAACCCTAAAAGAACACTAATCCTAAACTTAACCCTAACCCTAACCCTAACCCTAACCCTAACCCTAACCCTAACCCTAACCCTAACCCTAACCCTAAGAGAACCCTAACCCTAACCCTAACCCTAAACCTAACCCTAACCGAAACCCTAACCTTAACCCTAACCCTAACCCTAAACCTAACCCTAACCCTAACCCTAATCCTAACCCTAACCCTAACCCTAACCCTAACCCTAACCCTAACCCTAAGAGAACCCTAACCCTAACCCTAACCCTAAACCTAACCCTAACCGAAACCCTAACCTTAACCCTAACCCTAACCCTAAACCTAACCCTAACCCTAACCCTAATCCTTACCCTAACCCTAACCGTAACCCTTTCCCTAACTCTAACCCTAACCCTAACCCTAACCCTAAACGTAAGAGAACAATAACCCTAACCCTAACCCTAACCCTAATCCTAACCCTAACCGTAACCCTAACCCTAACCCTAAACCTAACCCTAACCCTAACCCTAACCCTAACCCTAAGAGATACCTAACCCTAACCCTAACCCTAACCCTAACCCTAACCCTAACCCTAACCCTAACCCTAACCCTAACCCTAACCCTAAACCTAACGCTACACCTAACCATTACCCTATCCCTAACCCTAACCCTAAACCTAACCCTTGCCATAACCCTACCCCTAACGAAACCCTAAACCTAAGCCTAACGCTAACCCTCAGAAAACCGTAATCCTAACAATAACCCTAACCCTAACCCTAACCCTTACCCTAAACCTAATCCTAACCCTAAGAGAACACTATCCCTTACCCTAACACTATCCCTAACCCTAACCCTAACCCTAACCCTAACCCTAACCCTAACCCTAACCCTAACCCTAACCCTAACCCTAACCCTAACCCTAACCCTAACCCTAACCCTAACCCTAACCCTAATCCTAACCCTAACCCTAACCCTAACCTTAACACTAACCCTAACCCTAACCCTAACCCTAACCCTAACCCTAACCCTAACCCTAAGAGAACCCTAACCCTATCCCTAAGAGAACACTAACCCTAACCCTAAGAGAACTCTAACCTTAACCCTAACCCTAACCCGAACCCTAACCCTAACCTAACCCTAACCCTAACCCTAACCCTAACCCTAACCCTATCCTTAACCCTAAACCTAACGCTAACACTAACCCTAAGTGAACCCTAGCTCTAACTCTAAGAGAACCCTAACCCTAAACCTAAACCTAACACTAACCATAACCCTAAACATAACCCTAACCCTAACCCTAACCCTAACCCTAACCCTAACCCTAACCCTAACCCTAGCCCTAACCCTTATCCTAAGAGAACACTAACCCTAACCCTAACCCTAACCCTAAGAGAACCCTAACCCTAACCCTAACCCTAACCCTAACCCTAACCCTAACCCTAACCCTAACCCTAACCCT
The DNA here is from genome assembly GCF_964211825.1 of Aythya ferina. Lineage (NCBI taxonomy): Eukaryota > Metazoa > Chordata > Aves > Anseriformes > Anatidae > Aythya > Aythya ferina. Next base: position 483,640 of record NW_028181455.1, read on the forward strand.
AACCCTAACCCTAAACCTAACCCTAACCCTAACCCTAACCCTAACCCTAACCCTAACCCTAACCCTAAGAGAACACTAACCCTAACCCTAACCCTAAGAGAACCCTAACCCTAACCCTATCCCTAACCCTAACCTTACCCTAACCCTAAACCTAAACCTATGAGATCACTAACCCTAAACCTAAGCCTGACCCTAAGAGAACCCTAACCATTACCCTAACCCTAACCCTAAACCTAACCCTAACCCTAACCCAGCCCTAATCCTAACTCTAACCCTAAGTCTAACCCTAACTCTAACTCTAAGAGAACACTAACCCTAACCCTAAAACTAACACTATCACTAACCTTAACCCTAACCCTAACCCTAACCCTAACCCTAAATCTAACCCTAACCCTAACCCTAAACCTAACCCTAACCCTTACCCTACCCCTAACGCTAAACCTAACCCTAACCATAACCCTAACCTAAATCCTAATCTTAACCCTAACCCTAACCCTAACCCTAAGAGAACACTAATCCTAAACCTAACCCTAACCCTAACACTAACCCTAACCCTAACCCTAACGCTACACCTAACCATTACCCTAACCCTAACCCTAACCCTAACCCTAAACTTAACCCTAACCCTAACCCTAACCCTAACCCTAACCCTAACCCTAACCCTAACCCTAACCCTAACCCTAACCCTAACCCTAACCCTAACCCTAAGAGAACCCTAACCCTAACCCTAACCCTAAACCTAACCCTAACCGAAACCCTAACCTTAACCCTAACCCTAACCCTAAACCTAACCCTAACCCTAACCCTAATCCTTACCCTAACCCTAACCGTAACCCTTTCCCTAACTCTAACCCTAACCCTAACCCTAACCCTAAACGTAAGAGAACAATAACCCTAACCCTAACCCTAACCCTAATCCTAACCCTAACCGTAACCCTAACCCTAACCCTAAACCTAACCCTAACCCTAACCCTAACCCTAACCCTAAGAGATACCTAACCCTAACCCTAACCCTAACCCTAACCCTAACCCTAACCCTAACCCTAACCCTAACCCTAACGCTACACCTAACCATTACCCTATCCCTAACCCTAACCCTAAACCTAACCCTTGCCATAACCCTACCCCTAACGAAACCCTAAACCTAAGCCTAACGCTAACCCTCAGAAAACCGTAATCCTAACAATAACCCTAACCCTAACCCTAACCCTTACCCTAAACCTAATCCTAACCCTAAGAGAACACTATCCCTTACCCTAACACTATCCCTAACCCTAACCCTAACCCTAACCCTAACCCTAACCCTAACCCTAACCCTAACCCTAACCCTAACCCTAACCCTAACCCTAACCCTAACTCTA
>NW_028181455.1:490000-492500 GCF_964211825.1 Aythya ferina
AACCCTAACCCTAATCCTAACCCTAACCGTAACCCTAACCCTAACCCTAAACCTAACCCTAACCCTAACCCTAACCCTAACCCTAAGAGATACCTAACCCTAACCCTAACCCTAACCCTAACCCTAACCCTAATCCTAACCCTAACCCTAACCCTAACGCTACACCTAACCATTACCCTATCCCTAACCCTAACCCTAAACCTAACCCTTGCCATAACCCTACCCCTAACGAAACCCTTAACCTAAGCCTAACGCTAACCCTCAGAAAACCGTAATCCTAACAATAACCCTAACCCTAACCCTAACCCTTACCCTAAACCTAATCCTAACCCTAAGAGAACACTATCCCTTACCCTAACACTATCCCTAACCCTAACCCTAACCCTAACCCTAACCCTAACCGTAACCCTAACCCTAACCCTAACCCTAACCCTAACCCTAACCCTAACCCTAACCCTAACCCTAACCCTAACCCTAACCCTAACCCTAACCCTAACCCTAATCCTAACCCTAACCCTAACCCTAACCTTAACACTAACCCTAACCCTAACCCTAACCCTAACCCTAACCCTAACCCTAACCCTAAGAGAACCCTAACCCTATCCCTAAGAGAACACTAACCCTAACCCTAAGAGAACTCTAACCTTAACCCTAACCCTAACCCGAACCCTAACCCTAACCTAACCCTAACCCTAACCCTAACCCTAACCCTAACCCTATCCTTAACCCTAAACCTAACGCTAACACTAACCCTAAGTGAACCCTAGCTCTAACTCTAAGAGAACCCTAACCCTAAACCTAAACCTAACACTAACCATAACCCTAAACCTAACCCTAACCCTAACCCTAACCCTAACCCTAACCCTAACCCTAACCCTAACCCTAACCCTAGCCCTAACCCTTATCCTAAGAGAACACTAACCCTAACCGTAACCCTAACCCTAAGAGAACCCTAACCCTAACCCTAACCCTAACCCTAACCCTAACCCTAAACCTAACCCTAACCCTAACCCTAACCCTAACCCTAACCCTAACCCTAACCTTAAGAGAACACTAACCCTAACCCTAACCCTAAGAGAACCCTAACCCTAACCCTAACCCTAACCCTAACCCTAACCCTAACCCTAACCTTACCCTAACCCTAAACCTAAACCTATGAGATCACTAACCCTAAACCTAACCCTGACCCTAAGAGAACCCTAACCATTACCCTAACCCTAACCCTAAACCTAACCCTAACCCTAACCCAGCCCTAATCCTAACTCTAACCCTAACTCTAACCCTAACTCTAACTCTAAGAGAACACTAACCCTAACCCTAAAACTAACACTATCACTAACCTTAACCCTAACCCTAACCCTAACCCTAACCCTAACCCTAACCCTAACCCTAAATCTAACCCTAACCCTAACCCTAACCCTAACCCTAACCCTAACCCTTACCCTACCCCTAACGCTAAACCTAACCCTAACCATAACCCTAACCTAAATCCTAATCTTAACCCTAACCCTAACCCTAACCCTAAGAGAACACTAATCCTAAACCTAACCCTAACCCTAACACTAACCCTAACCCTAACCCTAACCCTAACGCTACACCTAACCATTACCCTAACCCTAACCCTAACCCTAACCCTAACCCTAAACTTAACCCTAACCCTAACCCTAACCCTAACCCTAACCCTAACCCTAACCCTAACCCTAACCCTAACCCTAACCAGAAGAGAATTCTAACCCTAACCCTTACCCTAACCATAACCCTAACCCTAACCCTAAGAGAACACTAACTCTAACCCTAACCCTAACCCTAACCCTAACCCTAACCCTAAACCTAACCCTAACCCTTACCCTAACCCTAACCCTAAGAGATACCTAACCCTAACCCTAACCCTAAGAGAACACTAATCCTAAACCTGACCCTAATCCTAACCCTAACCCTAACCCTAACCCTAAGAGAACACTAATCCTAAACCTAACCCGAACCATAACCCTAACCCTAACCCTAACCCTAACCCTAACCCTAACCCTAACCCTAACCCTAACCCTAACCCTAACCCTAACCCTAACCCTAACCCTAACCCTAACCCTAACCCTAACCCTAACCCTAACCCTAACCCTAACCCTAACCCTAACCCTAAGAGAACCCTAACCCTAACCCTAACCCTAACCCTAACCCTAACCGAAACCCTAACCTTAACCCTAACCCTAACCCTAAACCTAACCCTAACCCTAACCCTAACCCTAACCCTAAGAGATACCTAACCCTAACCCTAACCCTAACCCTAACCCTAACCCTAACCCTAACCCTAACCCTAACCCTAACCCTAACCCTAACCCTAACGCTACACCTAACCATTACCCTATCCCTAACCCTAACCCTAATCCTAACCCTTGCCATAACCCTACCCCTAACGAAACCCTAAACCTAAGCCTAACGCTAACCCTCAGAAAACCGTAATCCTAACCCTAACCCTAACCCTAACCCTAACCCTAACCCTAAC
>NW_028181455.1:500000-502500 GCF_964211825.1 Aythya ferina
TAACCCTAATCCTAATCCTAACCCTAACCCTAACCCAAACCCGAAGAGAACCCTAACCCTAACCCTAACCCTAACCCTAACCCTAAGCTTAACCCTAACCCTAACCCTAACCCTAACCCTAAGCTTAACCCTAACCCTAACCCTAACCCTAACCCTAACCCTAACCCTAACCCTAACCAGAAGAGAACCCTAACCCTAACCCTAACCCTAACCATAACACTAACCCTAACCCTAAGAGAACACTAACTCTAACCCTAACCCTAACCCTAACCCTAACCCTAACCCTAACCCTTACCCTAACCCTACACCTAAAGCTAACCCTAACCCTAACCCTAACCCTAACCCTAACCCTAACCCTAACTCTAACCCTAACCCTAACCCTTACCCTAAACCTAACCCTAACCCTAAGAGAACACTGTCCCTTACCCTAACCCTATCCCTAACCCTAACCCTAACCCTAACCCTAACCCTAACCCTAACCCTAACCCTAACCCTAACCCTAACCCTAACCCTAACCCTAACCCTAACCCTAACCCTAACCCTAACCCTAACCCTAACCTAAGCCTAACCATAACCCTAACCCTAACCCTAAACCTAACACTAACCCTAAATCTAACCCTAACTCTAACCCAAACACTAACTCTAAGAGAACACTAACCCTAACCCTAACCATAACCCTATCCCAAACCCTAAGAGAACACTAATCCTAAACCTAACCCTAATCCTAACCCTAACCCTAACCCTAACCCTAAGAGAACACTAACCCTGAAAATAACCCTAACCCTAACCCTAACCCTAACCCTAACCCTAACCCTAACCCTAACCCTAACCCTAACCCTAACCCTAACCCTAACCCTAAGAGAACCCTAACCCTAACCCTAACCCTAACCCTAACCCTAACCCTAACCCTAACCCTAACCCTAACCTAAACCCTAACCTAACCCTAACCATAAACCTAACCCTAACCCTAAATGTAACACTAACCCTAACTCTAACCCTACCTCTAACCGAAACACTAACTCTAAGAGAACACTAACCCTAACCCTAACCCTAACCCTAACCCTAACCCTAACCCTAACCCTAACCCTAACCCTAACACTAACCCTAACCCTAACCCTAAACCTAACCTTAACGCTAACCCTAACCCTAATCCTAACCCTAACCCTAACGTTAACACTAACCCTAACCCTAACCCTAACCCTAACCCTAACCCTAACCCTAACCCTAACCCTAAGAGAACCCTAACCTTAACCCTAACAGAACACTAACCCTAACCCTAAGAGAACTCTAACCTTAACCCTAACCCTAACCCGAACCCTAACCCTAACCTAACCCTAACCCTAACCCTAACCCTAACCCTAACCCTAACCCTAACCCTAACCCTAACCCTAACCCTAACCAGAAGAGAACCCTAACCCTAACCCTAACCCTAACCATAACCCTAACCCTAACCCTAAGAGAACACTAACTCTAACCCTAACCCTAACCCTAACCCTAACCCTAACCCTAACCCTAACCCTAACCCTAACGCTAACCCTAATCCTAACGCTAACCCTAACCCTAACCATAACCCTAAGAGAACCCTAACCCTAACCCTAACCCTAACCCTAACCCTAACCCTAACCCTAACCCTAAGAGAACACTATCCCTAACCCTAACCCTAACCCTAACCCTAACCCTAACCCTAACCCTAACCCTAAGAGAACACTAACCCTAACCCTAACCCTAACTCTAATCCTAACCCTAACCGTAACTCTAACCCTGAGAGACCCCTAACCCTAACCCTAACCCTAACCCTAACCCTAACCCTAACCCTAACCTAAACCCTAACCCTAACCCTAACCCTAACCCTAAGCCTAACCAGAAGAGAACCCTAACCCTAACCCTAACCCTAACCATAACACTAACCCTAACCTTACCCTAACCCTAAACCTAAACCAAAGAAATCACTAACCCTAAACCTAACCCTAACCCAAAGAGAACACTAACACTAATCCTAAACCTTAACCCAAAACCTAACCCTAACCCTAACCCCAACCCTAACTCTAACCCTAACCCTAACCCTAACCCTAACCCTAACCCTAACCCAGCCCTAATCCTAACCCTAACCCTAATGGTAACCCTAACACTAACCCTAACCCTAACCCTAACCCTAACCCTAACCCTAACCGTAACCCTAACCCTAACACTTATCCTAAACCTAACCCTAATCCTAACCCTAACCCTAACCCTAACCCTAAGAGAACACTAATACTAACCCTAACCCTAACCCTAAGAGAACACTAATCCTAACCCTAACCCTAACCCTACCCCTAACGCTAAACCTAACCCTAACCATAACCCTAACCCTAATCCTAATCCTAACCCTAACCCTAACCCAAACCCTAAGAGAACACTAATCCTAAACCTAACCCTAATCCTAACCCTAACCCTAACCCTAACCCTAAGAGAACACTAATCCTAAACCTAACCCTAACCCTAACACTAACCCTAACCCTAA
>NW_028181455.1:550000-552500 GCF_964211825.1 Aythya ferina
AACCCTAACCCTAACTCTAAGAGAACACTAACCCTAACGCTAACACTAAACTTAATCCTAACCTTAACCCTAACCCTAACCCTAACCCTAACCCTAACACTAACCCAAACGCTAACCCTAATCCTAATCCTAACCCTAACCCTAACCCTAACCCTAAGAGAACCCTAGCACTTACCATAAGAGAACCCTAACCCTAACGCTAACCCTAACCCTAACCCTAACCCTAACACTAACCCTAACAAGAGAACACTAACCCTAACCCTAACCCTAACCCTAACCCTAACCCTAACCCTAACCCTATGTCTAAGAGAACCCTAACCCTAACCATAAGAGAACCCTAACCGTAACCGTTACCCTAACACTAACCCTTACCCTAACCCTAACCCTAACCATAACCTTAACCCTGAACCTAAGAGAACACTAACCCTAACCCTAACCCTAACCCTAACCCTAACCCTAAGAGAACATTAACCCTAACCCTAACCCTAACCCTAAGAGAACCCTAACCCTAACCCTAACCCTAAACCTAACCTTAAACCTAACCCTAACCCTAACCATAACCCTAACCCTAACCCTAACCCTAAGAGAACACTAACCCTAACCCTAACCCTAACCCTAAGAGAACCCTAACCCTAACCCTAACCCTAACAAAAACCCTAACCCTAACCCTAAGAGAACCCTAACCCTAACCCCAACCCTAACCCTAATCCTAACCCTAACCCTAACCCTAACCCTAACCCTAACCCTAACCCTAACCCTAACCCTAACCCTAACCCTAACCCAAAACCTACCCCTAACGCTAAACATAACCCTAACCCTAACCCTAACCCTAACCCTAATCCTAATCCTAACCCTAACCCTAACCCTAACCCTAAGAGAACACTAATCCTAACCCTAACCCTAACCCTAACCCTAACTCTAAGAGAACCCTAACCCTAACCTTAAGAGAACCCTAACCGTAACCTTAACCCTAACCCTAATCCTAACCCTAACCCTAACCCTGACCCTAACCCTAACCCTAACCCTAACCCTAACTCTAAGAGAACCCTAACCCAAACCCTAAACCTAACGCTAACCCTAAACCTAAACCTAACCCTAACCCTAACCCTAACCGTAAGCCTAACCCTAAGCCTAACCCTAAGCCTAACCCTAACCCTAACCCTAACCCTAACTCTAAGAGAACCCTAACCCAAACCCTAACCCTAACCCTAACCCTAAACCTAATCCTAACCCTAACCCTAACCCTAACCCTAACCCTAACCGTAAGCCTAACCCTAAGCCTAACCCTAAGCCTAACCCGAAACCTAACCCTAACCCTAACCCTAATCCTAACCCTAACCCTAACCTTAACCCTACCCGTAAGCCTAACCCTAAACCTAACCCTAACCCTAAGCCTAACCCTAACCCTTACCCTAACCCTAAACCTAAACCTAAGAGATCACTAACCCTAACCCTAACCCTAACCCGTACCCTAACCCTAAACCTAAACCTAAGAGATCACTAACCCTAACCCTAACCCTAACCCTAACCCTAGGAGAACCCTAACACTAACCCTAACCCTAACCCTAATCCTAACACTAACCCTAACCCTAACCCTAAGAGAACAATAACCCTAACCCTAACCCTAACCAGAAGAGAACCCTAACCCTAACCCTAACCATAACCATAACACTAACCCTAACCCTAAGAGAACAATAACTCTAACCCTAACCCTAACCCAAACCCTAACAATAACCCTAACCCTAACCCTAACCCTAACCCTAACCCTAACCCTAACCCTAACCCTAACCCTAAACCTACACCTAACGCTAACCCTAATCCTAACGCTAACCCTAATCCTAACCATAACCCTAAGAGAACCCTAACCCTAACCCTAACCCTAACCCTAACCCTAACTCTAAGAGAACCCTAACCCTAACCATAAGAGAACCCTAATCCTAACCCTAACCCTAACCCTAACCCTAACCCTAACCCTAACCCTAACCCTAACCCTAAACCTAAACCTAAGAGATCACTAACCCTAACCCTAACTTTAACCCTAACCCTTACCCTAACCCTAAACCTAAACCTAAGAGATCACTAACCCTAACCCTAACCCTAATCCTAACACTAACCCTAACCCTAACCCTAAACGTAACCCTTACCCTAACTCTAGACCTAACCCTAACCCTAACCCTAACTCTAAGAGAACACTAACCCTAACGCTAACACTAAACTTAATCCTAACCTTAACCCTAACCCTAACCCTAACCCTAACCCTAACACTAACCCAAACGCTAACCCTAATCCTAATCCTAACCCTAACCCTAACCCTAACCCTAAGAGAACCCTAGCACTTACCATAAGAGAACCCTAACCCTAACGCTAACCCTAACCCTAACCCTAACACTAACCCTAACAAGAGAACACTAACCCTAACCCTAACCCTAACCCTAACCCTAACCCTAACCCTAACCCTATGTCTAAGAGAACCCTAACCCTAACCATAAGAGAACCCTAA
>NW_028181455.1:555000-560000 GCF_964211825.1 Aythya ferina
CCTAACCCTATCCCTAACCCTAACCCTAACCCTAACCCTAACCATAACCCTAACGCTAATCCTAACCCTAAGAGAACCCTAACCCTAAGAGAACTCTGACCCTAACCCTAACCCTAATCCTAACCCTACCCCTAACGCTAAACCTAACCCTAAACCTAACCCTAACCATAACCCTAACCCTAACCCTAATCCTAACCCTAAGAGAACCCTAACCCTAAGAGAACCCTGACCCTAACCCTAAACCTAACCCTAACCCTAACCCTAACCCTAACCCTTACCCTAAACCTAACTCTAACCCTAACCCTAACCCTAACGCTAACACTAACCCTAACCCTAACCCTAACCCTAACCCTAACCCTAAGAGAACCCTAATCATAACCCTAATCGTAACCCTAAACCTAACCCTAACTATAACCCAAACCCTTACCCTAACCCTAACCCTAACCCTAACCCTAAGAGAACACTAACACTAACCCTAACATTAACCCCAATCCTAACCCTAAACCTAACCCTAACCCTAAGAGAACCCTAACCCTAACCCTAACCCTAACCCTAACCCTAACCCTAACCCTAACCCTAACACTAACCCTAACCCTAACCCTAATTCTAACCCTAACCCTAACACTAACCCTAACCCTAACCCTAACGCTACACCTAACCATTACCCTAACCCTAACCCTAACCCTAACCCTAACCCTAACCCTAACCCTAACCCTAACCCAGCCCTAATCCTAACCCTAACCCTAACCCTAACCCTAAACCTAACCCTAACCCTAACCATTACCATAACACTAACACTAACCCTAACGCTAACCCTAACCCTAACCCTAACACTAACACTAGCCCCAACCCTAACCCTAACCCTAAGAGAACCCTAACCCTAACCCTAAGATAACAATAACCCTAAGCCTAGGAGAACTCTAAACTTAACCCTAACCCTAACCCTAACCCTTACCCTAACCCTAACCCTAACCCTAACCCTAACCCTAACACTTACGCTAACCCTAACCCTAACCCTAACCCTAAACCTAACCGTAACACTTACACTAAGAGAACCCTAACCCTAACCCTAACCCTAAACCTAACCCTAACTCTAACCCAAACCCTTACCCTAACCCTAACCCTAACCCTAACCCTAACCCTCACCCTAACCCTAACCCTAACCCTAACCCTAACCTTACCCTAACCCTAAACCTAAACCAAAGAGATCACTAACCCTAAACCTAACCCTAACCCTAACCCTAAGAGAACACCAACCCTAAACCTAAACCTTACCCTAACCCTAAACCTAACCCTAACCCTAACCCCAACCCTAACCCTAACCCTAACCCTAACCCTAACCCTAACCCTAACCCTAACCCTAACCCTAACCCTAATCCTAACCCTAAGAGAACACTAACCCTAAGAGAACCCTGACCCTAACCCTAACCCTAACCCTAACCCTAATCCTAACTCTAAGAGAACCCTAACCCTAAGAGAACCCTGACCCTAACCCTAACCCTAAACCTAACCCTAACCCTAATCTTAACAATAACCCAAGGAGAACACTAAACCTAACCATAACCCTAACCCTAACCCTAACCCTTTCCCTAACCCTAACCCTAACCCTAACCCTAACCCTAACCCTAACGCTAACACTAACCCTAACCCTAACCCTAACCCTAACCCTAAGAGAACCCTAATCCTAACCCTAACGCTAACACTAACCCTAACCCTAACCCTAACCCTAACCCTAACCCTAAGAGAAACCTAATCCTAACCCTAAACGTAACCCTAACCCTAACCCTAACCCTAACCCTTACCCTAAACATAACCCTAACCCTAACCCTAACCCTAACCCTAAGAGAACACTAACACTAACCCTAACACTAACCCCAATCCTAACCCTTACCCTAAACCTAACCCTAAGAGAACCCTAACCCTAACCATAACCCTAACCCTAACCCTAACCCTAACACTAACCCTAACACTAACTCTAACCCTAACCCTAACTCTACACCTAACCATTACCCTAACCCTAACCCTAACCGTAACCCTAACCCTAATCCTAACCCTAACCCTAACCCTAAACCTTACCCTAACCCTAACCCTAACCCTAACCCTAACCCTAACCCTAACCCTAAGAGAACACTAACACTAACCCTAACACTAAACCTAATCCTAACTGTAACCCTAACCCTAACCCTAAGAGAATCCTAACCCTAACACTAACTCTAACCCTAACCGAAACCCTAACCGTAACCCTAACCCTAACCCTAACCCTAACCCTAAGAGAACCCTAATCATAACCCTAAACGTAACCCTAAACCTAACCCTAACTCTAACCCAAACCCTTACCCTAACCCTAACCCTAACCCTAACCCTAAGAGAACACTAACACTAACCCTAACACTAACCCCAATCCTAACCCTAACCCTAACCCTAACCCTAAGAGAACCCTAACCCTAACCCTAACCCTAACCCTAACCCTAACCCTAACCCTAACCCTAACCCTAACCCTAACCCTAACCCTAACCCTAACACTAACCCTAACACTAACCCTAATTCTAACCCTAACCCTAACACTAACCCTAACCCTAACCCTAACGCTACACCTAAGCATTACCCTAACCCTAACCCTAACCCTAACCCTAACCCTAACCCTAACCCAGCCCTAATCCTAACCCTAACCCTAACCCTAAACCTAACCCTAACCATTACCCTAACCCTAACACTAACCCTAACGCTAACGCTAACCCTAACCCTAACACTAACACTAACCCTAACCCTAACCCTAACCCTAACCCTAACCCTAAGAGAACCCTAACCCTAACCCTAAGAGAACACTAACCCTAACCCTAGGAGAACTCTAACCTTAACCCTAACCCTAACCCTAACACTTACCCTAACCCTAATCCTTACCCAAACCCTAAACCTAACACTCACACTAACCCTAAGATAACCCTAACCCTAACCCTAACCCTAAACCTAACCCTAACTCTAACCCAAACCCTTACCCTAACCCGAACCCTAACCCTAACCCTAACCCTCACCCTAACCCTAACCCTAACCCTAACCCTAACTTTACCCTAACCCTAAACCTAAACCAAAGAGATCACTAACCCTAAACCTAACCCTAACCCTAAACGTAAGAGAACACTAACCCTAACCCTAAACCTTACCCTAACCCTAAACCTAACCCTAAACCTAACCCCAACCCTAACTCTAACCCTAACCCTAACCCTAACCCTAACCCTAACCCTACCCCTAACCCTAACCCTAATCCTAACCCTACCCCTAACCCTAACCCTAATCCTAACCCTAAGAGAACACTAACCCTAAGAGAACCCTGACCCTAACCCTAACCCTAACCCTAACCCTAATCCTAACACTAAGAGAACCCTAACCCTAAGAGAACCCTGACCCTAACCCTAAACCTAAACCTAACCCTAACCTTAACAATAACCCAAGGAGAACACTAAACCTAACCCTAACCCTAACCCTAACCTTTACCCTAACCCTAACCCTAACCCTAACCCTAACCCTAACCCTAACCCTAACCCTAACCCTAACCCTAACCCTAACCCTTATCCTAATCCTAACCCTAACCCTAACCCTAACCCTAACCCTAACACTAAGAGAACCCTAACCCTAAGAGAACCCTGACCCTAACCCTAACCCTAAACCTAACCCTAACGCTAACATTAACCCTAACCCTAAGAGAACACTAACCCTAACCCTAACCCTAACCCTAACCCTAACCCTAACCCTAACTCTTAACCCTAACCATAACCCTAACCCTAACCCTAACCTTAACCCTAACACTAACACTAACACTAACCCTAACCCTAACCCTAACCCTAAGAGAACCCTAACCCTAACTCTAACCCTAACGCTAACCCTAACCCTAACTTTAACCCTAACCCTAACCCTAACCCTAACCCTAACCCTAACCCTAACCCTAAGAGAACGCTAACCCTAACCCTAACCCTAACCCTAAGAGAACACTAACCCTAACCCTAACCCTAACCCGAACCCTAAACCTATCCCTAACCCTAACCCTAACCCTAACCCTAAGAGAACACTAACCCTAACCCTAACCCTAACCCTAACCCTAACCCTAACCCGAACCGTAACCCTAACCCTAACCCTAAGCATAACCAAAACCCTAACCCTAAGAGAATACTAACCCTAACCCTAAACCTTACTCTAACGCTAACCCTAACCCTAACCCTAACCATAACCCTAACCCTAATCCTAACCCTAAGAGAACCCTAACCCTAAGAGAACTCTGACCCTAACCCTAACGCTAATCCTAACCCTACCCCTAACGCTAAACCTAACCCTAACCCTAAGAGAACCCTAACCCTAACCCTAACCCTAACACTAACCCGAACCCTAACCCTAATTCTAACCCTAACCCTAACACTAACCCTAACCCTAACCGTAACGCTACACCTAACCATTACCCTAAACCTAACCCTAACCCTAACCCTATCCCTAACCCTATCCCAGCCCTAATCCTAACCCTAACCCTAACCCTAAACCTAACCCTAACCCTAACCATTACCCTAACCCTAACACTAACCCTAACGCTAACCCTAACCCTAACCCTAACACTAACACTAACCCTAACCCTAACCCTAACCCTAAGAGAACCCTAACCCTAACCCTAAGAGAACACTAACCCTAACCCTAGGAGAACTCTAAACTTAACCCTAACCCTAACCCTAACCCTTACCCTAACCCTAACCCTAACCCTAACCCTAACCCTAACCCTAACCCTAACCCTAAGAGAACTCTAACCCTAACCCTAAACCTAACCCTAACTCTAACCCAAACCCTTACCCTAACCCTAACCCTAACCCTAACCCTCACTCTAACCCTAACCCTAACCCTAACCCTAACCTTACCCTAACCCTAAACCTAAACCTAAGAGATCACTAACCCTAAACCTAACCCTAACCCTAACCCTAAGAGAACACTAACCCTAACCCTAAACCTTACCCTAACCCTAACCC
>NW_028181455.1:590000-595000 GCF_964211825.1 Aythya ferina
CCCTAACCCTAACCCTAACCCTTATCCTAACCCTAAACCTAAACCTAAGAGATCACTAACCCTAACCCTATCACTAACCCTAACCCGTACCCTAAACCTAAACCTAAACCTAAGAGATCACTAAGCCTAACCCTAAACCTAACCCTAGGAGAACCCTATCTCTAAGAGAACCCTAACCCTAACCATAAGAGAACCCTAACCGTAACCCTAACCCTAACCCTAACCCTAACCCTAATCCTAATCCTAAACCTAACCCTAAGCCTAACCCTAAGAGAACACTAACCCTAACCCTAACCCTAAACGTAACCCTTACCCTAACTCTAGCCCTAACCCTAACCCTAACCCTAACTCTAAGAGAACACTAACCCTAACTCTAACACTAAACTTAATCCTAACCCTAACCCTTACCCTAACCCTAACCCTAACCCTAACGCTAACCCTAATCCTAATCCTAACCCTAACCCTAACCCTACCCCTAACTCTAACCCTAACCCTAACCCTAACCCTAACCCTAACCCTAACAAGAGAACACTAACCCTAACCCTAACCCTAACCCTATGTCTAAGAGAACCCTAACCCTAACCATAAGAGAACCCTAACCGTAACCGTTACCCTAACACTAACCCTTACCCTAAACCTAACCCTAACCATAACCTTAACCCTAAACCTAAGAGAACACTAACCCTAACCCTAACCCTAACCCTAACCTTAAACCTAACCCTAACCCTAACCCTAACCCTAACCCTAACCCTTACCCTAACCCTAACCCTAACCCTAGCCCTAACCCTAACCCTAACCCTAACAAGAGAACACTACCCCTAACCCTAACCCTAACCCTAAGAGAACCCTAACCCTAAACCTAACCCCAACACTAACCCTAACCCTAACCCTAAACCTAACCCTAACCCTAACCTTAAACCTAACCCTAACCCTAACCCTAACCCTAACCCTAAGAGAACACTAACCCTAACCCTAACCCTAACCCTAACCCTAAGAGAACCCTAACCCTAACCCTAACCCTAACCCTAACCTTAAACCTAACCCTAACCCTAACCCTAACCCTAACCCTAACCCTAACCCTAAGAGAACACTAACCCTAACCCTAACCCTAACCCTAAGAGAACCCTAACCCTAAACCTAACCCCAACACTAACCCTAACCCTAACCCTAACCCTAAACCTAACCCTAACCCTAACCCTTACCCTAACCCTAACCCTAACCCTAACCCTAACCCTAACCCTAACCCTAACCCTAACCCTTACCCTAACCCTAACCCTAACCCTAACTCTAAGAGAACCCTAACCCAAACCCTAACCCTAACGCTAACCCTAAACCTAAACCTAACCCTAAACCTAACCCTAACCGTAAGCCTAACCCTAAGCCTAACCCTAAGCCTAACCCTAACCCTAACCGTAACCCTAACCGTAACCCTAACCCTAACCATAACACTAACCCTAACACTAACCCTAAACCTAACCCTAACCGTAACCCTAACCCTAACCCTAACCCTAAGAGAACCCTAACACTAACCCTAACCCTAACCCTAACCCTTACCCTAACCCTAAACCTAAACCTAAGAGATCATTAACCCTAACCCTAACCCTAACCCTAGGAGAACCCTAACACTAACCCTAACCCTAAACCTAATCCTAACACTAACCCTAACCCTAACCCTAAACGTAACCCTTACCCTAACTCTAGCCCTAACCCTAACCCTAACCCTAACCCTAACTCTAAGAGAACACTAACCCTAACTCTAACACTAAACTTAATCCTAACCCTAACCCTTACCCTAACCCTAACACTAACCCTAACGCTAACCCTAATCCTAATCCTAACCCTAACCCTAACCCTAACCCTAACTCTAACCCTAACCCTAACCCTAACCCTAACCCTAACCCTAACCCTAACAAGAGAACACTAACCCTAACCCTAACCCTAACCCTAACCCTATGTCTAAGAGAACCCTAACCCTAACCATAAGAGAACCCTAACCGTAACCGTTACCCTAACACTAACCCTTACCCTAACCCTAACCCTAACCCTAGCCCTAACCCTAACCCTAACCCTAACAAGAGAACACTACCCCTAACCCTAACCCTAACCCTAAGAGAACCCTAACCCTAAACCTAACCCCAACACTAACCCTAACCCTAACCCTAAACCTAACCCTAACCCTAACCTTAAACCTAACCCTAACCCTAACCCTAACCCTAACCCTAAGAGAACACTAACCCTAACCCTAACCCTAACCCTAACCCTAAGAGAACCCTAACCCTAACCCTAACCCTAACCCTAACCCTAACCTTAAACCTAACCCTAACCCTAACCCTAACCCTAACCCTAACACTAAGAGAACACTAACCCTAACCCTAACCATAAACGTAACCCTTACCCTAACTCTAGCCCTAACCTTAACCCTAACCCTAACTCTAGGAAAACACTAACCCTAACGCTAACACTAAACTTAATCCTAACCCGAACCCTAACCCTAACCCTAACCCTAACGCTAACCCTAATCCTAATCCTAACCCTAACCCTAACCCTAACCCTAACCCTAACCCTAAGAGAACAGTAACCCTAACCCTAACCCTAACCCTAAGCCTAAGAGAACCCTAACCCTAACCCTAACACTAACCCTAACCCTAACCCTAATCCTAATCCTAACCCTAACCCTAACCCTAACCCTAACCCTAACCCTAACCCTAAGAGAACCCTAACACTAACAATAAGAGAACCCTAACCCTAACCCTAACCCTAAACCTAACCCTAACTCTAACCCTAACCCTAACCCTAACCCTAACCCTAACCCTAACCCTAACAAGAGAACACTAACCCTAACCCTAACCCTAACCCTAACCCTAACCCTATGTCTAAGAGAACCCTAACCCTAACCATAAGAGAACCCTAACCGTATCCGTTACCCTAACACTAACCCTTACCCTAAACCTAACCCTAACCATAACCTTAACCCTAAACCTAAGAGAACACTAACCCTAACCCTAACCCTAACCCTAACCCTAACCTTAAACCTAACCCTAACCCTAACACTAACCCTAACCCTTACCCTAACCCTAAGCCTAACCCTAGCCCTAACCCTAACCCTAACCCTAACAAGAGAACACTACCCCTAACCCTAACCCTAACCCTAACCCTATGTCTAAGAGAACCCTAACCCTAACCATAAGAGAACCCTAACTGTAACCGTTACCCTAACACTAACCCTTACCCTAACCCTAACCCTAACCATAACCTTAACCCTAAACCTAAGAGAACACTAACTCTAACCCTAACCCTAACCCTAACCCTAACCCTAAGAGAACACTAACCCTAACCCTAACCCTAACCCTAAGAGAACCCTAACCCTAACCCTAACCCTAACCCTAACCTTAAACCTAACCCTAACCCTAACCCTAACCCTAACCCTAACCCTAACCCTAACCCTAAGAGAACACTAACCCTAACCCTAACCCTAACCCTAAGAGAACCCTAACCCTAAACCTAACCCCAACACTAACCCTAACCCTAACCCTAAACCTAACCCTAACCCTAACCCTTACCCTAACCCTAACCCTAACCCTAACCCTAACCCTAACCCTAACCCTAACCCTTACCCTAACCCTAACCCTAACCCTAACTCTAAGAGAACCCTAACCCAAACCCTAACCCTAACGCTAACCCTAAACCTAAACCTAACCCTAAACCTAACCCTAACCGTAAGCCTAACCCTAAGCCTAACCCTAAGCCTAACCCTAACCCTAACCGTAACCCTAACCGTAACCCTAACCCTAACCATAACACTAACCCTAACACTAACCCTAAACCTAACCCTAACCGTAACCCTAACCCTAACCCTAACCCTAAGAGAACCCTAACACTAACCCTAACCCTAACCCTAACCCTTACCCTAACCCTAAACCTAAACCTAAGAGATCACTAACCCTAACCCTAACCCTAACCCTAGGAGAACCCTAACACTAACCCTAACCCTAAACCTAATCCTAACACTAACCCTAACCCTAACACTAAACGTAACCCTTACCCTAACTCTAGCCCTAACCCTAACCCTAACCCTAACTCTAGGAGAACACTAACCCTAACGCTAACACTAAACTTAATCCTAACCCTAACCCTAACCCTAACCCTAACCCTAACGCTAACCCTAATCCTAATCCTAACCCTAACCCTAACCCTAACCCTAACCCTAACCCTAACCCTAAGAGAACCCTAACACTAACCATAAGAGAACCCTAACCCTAAGCCTAACCCTAACCCTAACCCTAACCCTAACCCTAACCCTAACCCTAATCCTAACCCTAACCCTAACCCTAACCCTAACAAGAGAACACTAATCCTAACCCTAACCCTAACCCTATGTCTAAGAGAACCGTAACCCTAACCATAAGAGAACCCTAACCGTAACCGTTACCCTAACACTAACCCTTACCCTAACCCTAACCCTAACCATAACCTTAACCCTAAACCTAAGAGAACACTAACCCTAACCCTAACCCTAACCCTAACCCTAACCCTAACCCTAACCCTAACCCTAAGAGAACACTAACCCTAACCCTAACCCTAACCCTAAGCCTAAGAGAACCCTAACCCTAACCCTAACCCTAACCCTAACCCTAACCCTAAACCTAATCCTAACCCTAACCCTAACCCTAACCCTAACCCTAAGAGAACCCTAACACTAACCATAAGAGAACCCTAACCCTAACCCTAACCCTAACCCTAACCCTAACTCTAACCCTAACCCTAACCCTAACCCTAACCCTAACAAGAGAACACTAACCCTAACCCTAACCCTAACCCTAACCCTAACCCTATGTCTAAGAGAACCCTAACCCTAACCATAAGAGAACCCTAACCGTAACCGTTACCCTAACACTAACCCTTACCCTAAACCTAACCCTAACCATAACCTTAACCCTAAACCTAAGAGAACACTAACCCTAACCCTAACCCTAACCCTAACCCTAACCTTAAACCTAACC
>NW_028181455.1:642500-645000 GCF_964211825.1 Aythya ferina
ACCCTAACCCTAACCCTAACGCTAATCCTAAACCTAACCCTAAAACTAACCCTAACCCTAAACCTAACCAAAACCTAACCCTAACCCTAACGCTAATCCTAAACCTAACCCTAAAATTAACCCTAACCCTAACCCTAAACCTAACCAAACCCTAAACCTAACCCTAGCCCTAACCCTAACCCTAACCCTAACCCTAACCCTAACCCTAACCCTAACCCTAACCCAAACCCTAACCCTAACCCTTACCTAACCCTAACCGTAACCCTAACCCTAACCCTAACCCTAAGCCTAAGAGAACACTAACCCTAACCCTAACCCTAACCCCAAACCTAACCCTAACCTTAAGCCTATCCCTAACCCTAACCCTAATCCTAACCCTAACCATAACCCTAACCCTAACCCTAAACCTAACCCTAACCCTAACCCTAACCCTAACCCTAACCCTAAGAGAACACTAACCGTAACCCTAAACCACACACTAAGAGAACCCTAAACCTAAAACTACCCCTAACCCTAACCCTAACCCTAACCCTTACCCTAACCCTAAACGTAAACCTAAGAGATCACTAACCCTAATCCTAACCCTAACCCTAACCCTAACGCTAACCCTAACCCTAACCTTAACCCTAATCCTAACCCTTACCCTAACCCTAACCCTAACTCTAACCTTAACCCTAACCCTAAGAGAACCCTAATCCTAACCCTAACCCTAACCCTAACCCTAACCCTAACCTAACCCTAACCATAACCCTAACCCTAACCCTAACCCTAACCCTAAGCCTAAGAGAACACTAACCCTAAACCTAACCCTAAACCTAATCCTAACCCTAACCCTATCCCTAACCGTAACCCTAACCCTAACCCTAACCCTAACCCTAACACTAATCCTAACCCATAGAGAATACTAACCCTAACCCTAACCCTAACCCTAACACAAACCCTAAACCTAAACCTAACCCTAACCCTAACCCTAACCCTAACCCTAAGAGAACACTAACCCTAACCCTAACCCAAACCCTAAGAGAACCCTAACCCTGACCCTACCCCTACCCCTAACCCTAACCCTTACCCTAACCCTAAGAGAACCCTAACCCTAACCGTAAGAGATCACTAATCCTAACCCTAACCCTAACCCTAACCCTAACCCTAACCCTAAACCTAAACGTAAGAGATCACTAACCCTAACCCTAACCCTAACCCTAACCCAAACCCTAACCCTAACCCTCACCTTACTCTAACCCTAACCCTAACCCTAACCCTAACCCTAAACCTAACCCTAACCCTAACCCTACTCCTAACCCTAAACCTAGCCCTAACCCTAACCCTAACCCTAACCCTAACCCTAACCCTAACCCTAACCCTAACCCTAAGAGAACACTAACCGTAACCCTAAACCACACACTAAGAGAACCCTAAACCTAAAACTACCCCTAACCCTAACCCTAACCCTAACCCTAACCCTTACCCTAACCCTAAACGTAAACCTAAGAGATCACTAACCCTAACCCTAACCCTAACCCTAACACTAACCCTAACCCTAACCCTAACCTTAACCCTAACCCTAACCCTTACCCTAACCCTAACCCTAACTCTAACCTTAACCCTAACCCTAAGAGAACCCTAACCCTAACCCTAACCTAACCCTAAACCTAACCATAACCCTAACACTAACCCTAACCCTAAGCCTAAGAGAACACTAACCCTAACCCTAACCCTAACCCCAAAACTAACCCTAACCGTAAGCCTATCCCTAACCCTAACCCTAACCCTAAGAGAACACTAACCCTAACCCTAACCCTAACCCTAACCCTAACCCTAACCTTAAACCTAACCCTTAGAGAACCCTAACCATAACCCTAACGCTAACCCTAACCCTAACCCTAACCCTAAGAGAATACTAACCCTAACCCTTACCCAAACCCCAACCCTAACCCTAACCCTAACCCTAAACCTAACCCTAACTCTAACCCTAACCATAACCCTAAGAGAACACTAACCCTAACCCTAACCCACACCTTAAGAGAACCCTAAACCTATCCCTACCCCTAACCCTAACCCTAACCCTAACCCTTACCCTAACCCTAAACCTAAACCTAAGAGATCACTAACCCTAACCCTAACCCTAACCCTAACCCTAACCCTAACCCTAACCTTATCCCTAACCCTAACCCTAACCCTTACCCTAACCCTAACCCTAACCCTAACCCTAACCCTAAGAGAAACCTAACACTAAACCCTAACACTAACGCTAATCCTTAACCTAACCCTAAAACTAACCCTAACCCTAACCCTAAACCTAACCCAAACCCTTACCCTAACCCTAACCCTAACCGTAACCCTAACCCTAACCCTAACCCTAACCCTAACCCTAACCATAACCCTAACACTAACCCTAACCCTAAGCCTAAGAGAACACTAACCCTAACCCTAACCCTAACCCCAAACCTAACCCTAAACCTAAGCCTATCCTTAACCCTAACCCTAACCCTAAGAGAACACT
>NW_028181455.1:670000-675000 GCF_964211825.1 Aythya ferina
CCTAAACGTAAGAGATCACTAACCCTAACCCTAACCCTAACCATAACCATAACCCTAACCCTAACACTAACCCTAAACCTAACCCTAACCCTAACCCTAACCCTAACCCTAACCCTAACCCTAACCCTAACCTAACCCTAACCATAACCCTAACCCAAACCCTAACCCTAAGCCTAAGTGAACACTAACCCAAACTCTAACCCTAACCCTCACCTTACCCTAACCCTAACCCTAAACCTAACCCTAACCCTAACCCTAAACCTAAACCTAACCCTAACCCTAACCCTAACCCTAACCCTAACCCTAATCCTAACCCTAACCCTAAGAGAACCCTAACCCTAATCCTAACCCTAACCCTAACCCTTACCCTAAGCCTAAGAGAACACTAACCCTAACCCTAACCCTAAACCTAACCCTAACCCTAACCCTATCCCTAACCGTAACCCTAACCCTAAGAGAACACTAACCCTAACCCTAACCCTAACCCTAACCATAACCCTAACCCTAACCCTAACCCTAACCCTAACCTTAACCCTAACCCTAACCTAACCCTAACCATAACCCTAACCCTAACCCTAACCCTAACCCTAAGCCTAATAGAACACTAACCCTAACCCTAACCCTAAACCTACCCCTAACCCTAACCCTAACCCTAACCATAACCCTAACCCTATCTCTAAAAGAACCCTAACCCTAACCATAAGAGAACCCTAACCGTAACCGTAAACCTAACCCTAACCCTAACCCTAACCCTAACCCTAACCCTAACCTAACCCTAACCATAACCCTAACCCAAACCCTAACCCTAAGCCTAAGTGAACACTAACCCAAACTCTAACCCTAACCCTCACCTTACCCTAACCCTAACCCTAAACCTAACCCTAACCCTAACCCTAAACCTAAACCTAACCCTAACCCTAACCCTAACCCTAACCCTAACCCTAACCCTAACCCTAACCCTAAGAGAACCCTAACCCTAACCCTAACCCTAACCCTAACCCTTACCCTAAGCCTAAGAAAACACTAACCCTAACCCTAACCCTAAACCTAACCCTAACCCTAACCCTATCCCTAACCGTAACCCTAACCCTAAGAGAACACTAACCCTAACCCTAACCCTAACCCTAACCATAACCCTAACCCTAACCCTAACCCTAACCCTAACCTTAACCCTAACCCTAACCTAACCCTAACCATAACCCTAACCCTAACCCTAACCGTAACCCTAAGCCTAATAGAACACTAACCCTAACCCTAACCCTAAACCTACCCCTAACCCTAACCCTATCCCTAACCCTAAGAGAACCCTAACCCTAACCCTAAGAGATCACTAATCCTAACCCTAACCCTAACCCTAATAGAACCCTAACCCTAACCCTAACCCTAACCCTAACCCTAACCCTAACCCTAAACCTAAACGTAAGAGATCACTAACCCTAACCCTAACCCTAACCATAACCATAACCCTAACCCTAACACTAACCCTACACCTAACCCTAACCCTAACCCTAACCCTAACCCTAACGCTATCTCTAAAAGAACCCTAACCCTAACCATAAGAGAACCCTAACCGTAACCGTAAACCTAACACTAAACCTTACCCTAACCCTAACCCTAACCCTAACCTTAACCCTAAACCTAAGAGAACACTAACCCTAACCCTAACCCTAACCCTAACCCTAACCCTAAACCTAAACCTAAGAGATCACTAACTCTAACAGAACACTAACCCTAACCCTAACCCTAAGAGAACCCTAACACTAACCCTAACCCTAACCTTAACCCTAAACCTAAGAGAACACTAACCCTAACCCTAACCCTAACCCTAACCCTAACCCTAACCATAACCCTAACCCTAACCCTAACCCTAACCCTAACCCTAACCCTAACCCTAACCCTAACCCTAACTCTAACCTAATCCTAAACATAACCCTAACCCTAACCCTAAGCCCAAGAAAACACTAACCCTAACCCTAACCCTAATAGAACCCTAACCCTAACCCTAACCCTAACCCTAACCCTAACCCTAAACCTAAACGTAAGAGATCACTAACCCTAACCCTAACCCTAACCATAACCATAACCCTAACCCTAACACTAACCCTAAACCTAACCCTAACCCTAACCCTAACCCTAACCCTAACCCTAACCCTAACCCTATCTCTAAAAGAACCCTAACCCTAACCATAAGAGAACCCTAACCGTAACCGTAAACCTAACCCTAACCCTAACCCTAACCCTAACCCTAACCCTAACCCTAACCCTAACCTAATCCTAACCATAACCCTAACCCAAACCCTAACCCTAAGCCTAAGTGAACACTAACCCAAACTCTAACCCTAACCCTCATCTTACCCTAACCCTAACCCTAAACCTAACCCTAACACTAACCCTAAACCTAAACCTAACCCTAACCCTAACCCTAACCCTAACCCTAACCCTAACCCTAACCCTAAGAGAACCCTAACCCTAACCCTAACCCTAACCCTAACCCTTATCCTAAGCCTAAGAGAACACTAACCCTAACCCTTACCCTAAACCTAACCCTAACCCTAACCCTATCCCTAACCGTAACCCTAACCCTAAGAGAACACTAACCCTAACCCTAACCCTAACCCTAACCATAACCCTAACCCTAACCCTAACCCTAACCCTAACCTTAACCCTAACCCTAACCTAACCCTAACCATAACCCTAACCCTAACCCTAACCCTAACCCTAAGCCTAATAGAACACTAACGCTAACCCTAACCCTAAACCTACCCCTAACCCTAACCCTATCCCTAACCCTAAGAGAACCCTAACCCTAACCCTAAGAGATCACTAATCCTAACCCTAACCCTAACCCTAATAGAACCCTAACCCTAACCCTAACCCTAACCCTAACCCTAACCCTAACCCTAACCCTAACCTAATCCTAACCATAACCCTAACCCAAACCCTAACCCTAAGCCTAAGTGAACACTAACCCAAACTCTAACCCTAACCCTCATCTTACCCTAACCCTAACCCTAAACCTAACCCTAACACTAACCCTAAACCTAAACCTAACCCTAACCCTAACCCTAACCCTAACCCTAACCCTAACCCTAACCCTAAGAGAACCCTAACCCTAACCCTAACCCTAACCCTAACCCTTATCCTAAGCCTAAGAGAACACTAACCCTAACCCTTACCCTAAACCTAACCCTAACCCTAACCCTATCCCTAACCGTAACCCTAACCCTAAGAGAACACTAACCCTAACCCTAACCCTAACCCTAACCATAACCCTAACCCTAACCCTAACCCTAACCCTAACCTTAACCCTAACCCTAACCTAACCCTAACCATAACCCTAACCCTAACCCTAACCCTAACCCTAAGCCTAATAGAACACTAACGCTAACCCTAACCCTAAACCTACCCCTAACCCTAACCCTATCCCTAACCCTAAGAGAACCCTAACCCTAACCCTAAGAGATCACTAATCCTAACCCTAACCCTAACCCTAATAGAACCCTAACCCTAACCCTAACCCTAACCCTAACCCTAACCCTAACCCTAACCCTAAACCTAAACGTAAGAGATCACTAACCCTAACCCTAACCCTAACCATAACCATAACCCTAACCCTAACACTAACCCTAAACCTAACCCTAACCCTAACCCTAACCCTAACCCTAACCCTAACCCTAACCCTATCTCTAAAAGAACCCTAACCCTAACCATAAGAGAACCCTAACCGTAACCGTAAACCTAACACTAAACCTTACCCTAACCCTAACCCTAACCCTAACCTTAACCCTAAACCTAAGAGAACACTAACCCTAACCCTAACCCTAACCCTAACCCTAAACCTAAACCTAAGAGATCACTAACCCTAACAGAACACTAACCCTAACCCTAACCCTAAGAGAACCCTAACACTAACCCTAACCCTAACCTTAACCCTAAACCTAAGAGAACACTAACCCTAACCCTAACCCTAACCCTAACCCTAACCCTAACCCTAACCCTAACCCTAACCCTAACCCTAACCCTAACCCTAACCCTAACCCTAACCCTAACCCTAACCCTAACTCTAACCTAATCCTAAACATAACCCTAACCCTAACCCTAAGCCCTAGAGAGCACTAACCCTAACCCTAACCCTAATAGAACCCTAACCCTAACCCTAACCCTAACCCTAACCCTAACCCTAACCCTAACCCTAAACCTAAACGTAAGAGATCACTAACCCTAACCCTAACCCTAACCATAACCATAACCCTAACCCTAACACTAACCCTAAACCTAACCCTAACCCTAACCCTAACCCTAACCCTAACCCTAACCCTAACCCTAACCCTAACCCTAACCCTAACCCTAACCCTAACCCTAACCCTAACTCTAACCTAATCCTAAACATAACCCTAACCCTAACCCTAAGCCCAAGAGAACACTAACCCTAACCCTAACCCTAATAGAACCCTAACCCTAACCCTAACCCTAACCCTAACCCTAACCCTAAACCTAAACGTAAGAGATCACTAACCCTAACCCTAACCCTAACCATAACCATAACCCTAACCCTAACACTAACCCTAAACCTAACCCTAACCCTAACCCTAACCCTAACCCTAACCCTAACCCTAACCCTATCTCTAAAAGAACCCTAACCCTAACCATAAGAGAACCCTAACCGTAACCGTAAACCTAACCCTAACCCTAACCCTAACCCTAACCCTAACCCTAACCCTAACCCTAACCTAATCCTAACCATAACCCTAACCCAAACCCTAACCCTAAGCCTAAGTGAACACTAACCCAAACTCTAACCCTAACCCTCATCTTACCCTAACCCTAACCCTAAACCTAACCCTAACACTAACCCTAAACCTAACCCTAAACCTAAGCCTATCCCTAACCCTAACCCTAACCCTAAGAGAACACTAACCCTAACCTTAAACCTAACCGTAACCCTAACCCTAACCCTAACCCTAAACTTAACCCTAACCCTAAGAGAACCCTAACCCTAA